>NW_028301564.1:15372500-15672500 GCF_042242905.1 Orbicella faveolata
CTAGTCCAGCTTCTTGCTTTAACCCTTTGCGCGTCTTTCTTACCAACCGCACGGATCAGTCTTGTCGTCTTCATTTCAATAAATACTGATAATAAATTATTGCTCGTAAATTTTCGCTTCCAAGACAATTCAAAATGGTAATAAAGGTGATGCTTGACTTATGAAACTGAATGACTCTTGAACAGAAAAAGAATTTAACCCTATTCGATTTTTCTGAAATAATCTTGAAGTGAAGCCTCGTTAAGTTTTCTACTCTACCTCTAACTACATCTTGGATGATTGTCTTTCTTGGCAGTCAATTCTGACTTGCAGCACGTACTGTACATGTAAAGCATCATAGCCATCCACCAATCTGCATGAAAATAAAGCAAAACAAAAAGCAATAAAAGCAATTCTACAAGAAAGTAGTTACACAATAAGAATATCAACTTTTTCTTACGGAAAATGAAAAGATTCTGTTGAAAGGACAGCGTTACGCGATTACCA
Organism: Orbicella faveolata; assembly: GCF_042242905.1. NCBI lineage: Eukaryota > Metazoa > Cnidaria > Anthozoa > Scleractinia > Merulinidae > Orbicella > Orbicella faveolata. Next base: position 15,372,987 of record NW_028301564.1, read on the forward strand.
AGGTAACGCGGCGTGACTAACAAGATAACGTGGCGTGACAACCGAGGTAACGCCAAGAGACAACCAGAGTAACGCAGGGTGACAGTCAAAGTAAACAAAGCGTGACTCTAAAGGCTACTTAACTTTAAACATAAAAAATACAGACGAGTTTGTGATCGTCCTAGTGCAATAAACATTAACAAGAAAAAGATTAAGTTACTTAATAAAAAAACTGGTTCAGTATTTTTTTTGTCCAAATTAAAACTGAGACTTGTATTGTAGCAGAATGCAACACAAAATAGGATCAATCCATTCCTTATGATTGTACCTTGGATATTACATGTAAAAATTGGTTTCCACTCACAGAAAAACTAAACATTTGAGTGTTCTGAGTTGATTAAAATCATAGAATAAGGAAATGTTTTGGCGTAATTACACCTAATCCCTTATTTTGTTCCAGGCTGAAGCAACTTATTGTTCTTTGTTTTCAGTGAATAGTTTTTGATATAAGTTCAATCGTACTCTTTCCGTGTCCTATTGAAATACAGCTGTGGAAAATTTCAATAAAACTGCAGCCGTTTTGGTGCAAAAGCCTCAGTAGTGGCTATACCATGTCATACCATGTCATACCATGTCATACCACGTCAAGAACTTTGCATTTTTCACTCATTTCCTTTAGGAAAGTACACGCAAGTACATGAAAAGATAGAAGATAGAAAGTAGCAAGCGCTACAACACAAAAGCTTCAAAACAAATATGACCTCCACAGATGAACAATAATTTTTCTATTCAAGAAAAAGATTCTTATCTACAAAGGGACTTTCAAATTACCCATATTTAAGTGACAGAAGTGACTTTCAGACATTTGGAGAGAAACCTTCAAGCACGTGAACCTGACTCTTATTTTATGGGTGTGGTCTAAATTTATTTTCACCTCAAAGAGATACCAATGTTTAAGCACAAAGTAAATAAAGTTTATAAATGCTATATTTTTGCTGTCAATATGTTAAAATGTATACTTGTAGGTTGGTAACTTTAAAGGTGATCACTTTTATTATTTTAAAACCCTACAAGGAACAAGAATTAAATTGTCAGCAATTTTTTCGTCTTTCCTGATAAATGGTAAACACTTGTGACAAGTTTGATTCTTATATCAATTTATTATATGGCTCTGTCTCACAAGGACTGGGAACTACCAAGTTCACGAATTTGATTGGCTGAAATCGATATTAAAAGTGGTCTAGATTTTCCCATCTAGACTAGTAATGTTTTGCAGTGAAAAAGTTACAAACTAAAATGCAAAATCATTTCATCTAACAATATTTATTTACATGTATGGAAGTGCCAGAAAGACTGAAGAGAAAAAACAAAGTAAAGAGGCAGAATTAAATTCAGCTCATCACTGTTCACAAGCAAAATTTCAGTTAGTACAAACCAGTTACATTAAACCAATTAAATTGTTCTTGTTTGCACCATATAATAAAAATCTTACTAACTGAGCTTGGTCGGTCTGTATGGGAAAATCTTGACCTCGGTTGTGTGTACAGACCTCACTGCGTACGATCTGTACTCACGACCTCAGTCAAGATTCTCCCATACAAACCTCCTGCTCAGTTAGTAAGAGCTAAATAAAAGCACTTGGGCTCAGTAGGTTGCCATCGGTCTACACCACTTGTTCCCCATGCAGTGGCGGATCTAGGTGAGGAGCCCAGGGGTCCCGTCCCCCCTTATTTTGGGTGAAAAAAAAAGAAGAAATGACTGAGGAAAGAAAAGCCGGCAGGGCAAGTAAAACACCCCCCCCCCCCCTGTTCCCTTAGCTCAAGTCTGGATCCACCACTGCCATGTGTTATGATATCACTCTCTGGTATCACAAAGCATGCTTTGAACTGTATTTTCAAGGAACTCTGTCAAGCATGTGAATCTATACTGCATGCGCACTACATGAATTATTTTGCTTTTTAACCTTTTCAGTCAAAAAAAATTACTATTTCTTACTGATAGCCATACAGTTCTTTTAATGTAAATTCTGAGAATCTGGTTGTACATCAAGACAATAATTTCACCTTTCCCCTCAGTTGATCATGTGTTGGTACAACTTGTATTGTAGCACGAGTCAAGTTCAAGTCAAGACAATTTTCTTGTTTGATTGTCTTTTTGGTCTTTTGGATTTCCATGTAAGTCACTCAGCTGTGTCAAAATGATGTACCAGAGGTACAAGAACAGCAAGATTTAACCCTTTACTGCTGATTGCTAGAGTTATTTCTTGCATTGATTCTCAGCTGCTTTCCAAAGAAAAAATGTTCCTCTGCATCAATCAATTTTCCTCACAGATTCCAACCTCTACTAATTACACACAACTGAGGCAGAGGTTCCACTTCAACCACACACTGTGAAAATTGTTGTGGAGTATGAAAATGTTCCAAGCAGCATTAGTACTGAACAGCAAAAAACCGAAACCAAACAGCGACGCAGTGACTGGTGTTATTTTACTGAATTTTTCCATGACAAGCCCTTATTGCTGAAAGCCTTTTGAATTGTAAATCAAACCAGCTCTCAGTGTCATTGAGTTGCCAAGCTTACATGATTAGTTTCAAAGTATGGTTCAGTTCAAGATAGCTATGCTTGAGTTGCTTCTAGAAAGTTTCAGTTCCCCCTGGGGAGTTTTCACAAAAAACAGTAACAAAGCAAAATAAAAAAAAAAAACTTGACTCAAACTTGAGTTGTGTACTTGACTCAGGATTGAAATTGGCTCGTGCTACCCTGCAACTCTGTTGGTAATGTTTAATCAGAAATGGGAAATGAGCTATTTATATATTAGCTACTATATAATTATATAGATGTTCATGCAAAAATCTATTCAAGGTAGATCATTTCTGCGGTAAGATATTGCGTACTTGCATCAGAAATGCAAAGAAAAATGAGAAAAGTTGTTAATAAAAATTGAAATAAATCATTCCGTAGGAAAATTGTTTCACCTTCAGATCAAATATAACTTGAACTTTGCTACGACTGTGAAAGCCTTTGAACATTGGTCAGCGGATTTGATCACAAAAACTCTAACACAAATCGATCAAAGGAAGGAGGAAGGAAGGATGGAGTGAAAAAATTTTCCAAGTTAAAAATTCCACACTCCCATGCAAGAGTAAATGGCTGTGAAATAAAAGTACTGTGCAACTTGCCAGTTCACGGTTGATCTCTGTAAATTTCTTTGGTAAAGCAAAACTTTTTGGATAGATACATGTACAGTACTGGTCAAATGTAAGTTGACAGTCACTCGAAACTCGAACGACTCGACTCGATCCTCGATCCTCGAAACTCGAAAACTTCGAGTATTGAGTCTCGAGTCGAGTTGTTCGAGTTTCGAGTTGAAGTGACAAAGAATTTATCGCTCGATTAATTTTTCCTGTACAGTACCGGTCAAATGTAAGTTGACAGTCTCGACTTGAAACTCGATCCTCGATCCTTGATGATTTCAAGAATCAAGAATCAAGTTTCGAGGCTCGCGTTTCGAGTATTGAGTTTCGAGTTTTGAGATGCTCGAAGAATTTTTCGAGAAAGCGATTTATATCTCGAATTCGTAACAATAGAAATAAACAATACCGCGCGTCGTGCGGCTTCCTTTATTCTTGCAAGAGTACATGTATTTCATATTAACGTCCAAATCGTTAGTCTGGAGTTGAAGTCTTGAATCCAAATTACATAGCATTCATCGCATAGAAAAAACAACACGCGTACGAATCAACCAAATTTAGAGAACACAGCCTGCGAGCGTGAAATGATATTTCTAGCTCTTTCCGGTTCCAGCGAGCTCAAATTTCAATTGCTTGCCATATGCAAGTGTACACTGCACTTAGGAATGCCAAATTTTTCTGTTTCTGGCTCCTTGTCTATAAAGTGTGAAGGAAGTACTCCTCAGCCTGGCCCAACTGGCCCTTCAAAGCAACAAAATTATAGACTCTCATCTCAATCAGTTTGCTGTTTTCAGTGGTTGCCAGCTAGCACTAACCAATTTCTTACCCGCTGGTGTGGGTTTCAAGTTTCATTTTTTGATAGACGGCAGACAAATTAAAATATATTCAAACTAAATTAAAGTAAATATATTTTCAGGCTCAGATAAATAATTCTCCTGGACACTGAAAAAGCTTTATTCTGTGTCATATATTCATTTTTAAAATGGTGGAAAGAAGCCACTGCAGTTGTCTGTTTCGTAAATGGTCGAAGCCAATTTCGCGACACTTAGAAATTTTTTAACTATCAACGAATTTTTCTCTACGAAATTAAAGAAAAAGGAAAATTTGTAAGTAACCACCCAGTATCGAACCCAAAACCTCTGTTTCCTAACATCCCTCTTCTACCACTACACTACCAGGTTGATCCGCCAAATCTCTGCAAAACCAAACTAGTGTGAATGAACAATCAAGCATTTGATGAGTGCATTTTACTCAATCAACAAATTAAAATCAGTTTCTACCTTGTCCAGGCCTATACTAAAGCAGATATGGCATCGTCCATTCTGAAAGGCTTGATTGCCAATGATGGCATCGACCATTAAAAATGGCATTGACTGTTTACGAAACGGAAATCAGTGAAGCCACCTCGCTCTTCATCTTCACGGAAGTCTCTATGGTATAACTACAAAACCTGCCCACATGGTTTGTTAATGGCACATTCTTTCATTCATGGTAGCTAGAAAGCAGAGAATTTAAAAAAATCCATGTATTCCAAGTTTCTTTTTGCTAGAAACCTATTGAAGTGTAGTAGATGTAATTATGGAAATATATAAATTTCTGTGATACTGTCTTTTAATTTACTATCATTTTCCAATAGCAGTTTACTATTAGCAATATTGCAGCTAAGGAGAGTGGTAATCCGTCTAAATTACTATAATTACAAATGTGATGTATAATCCTGTGAAACAAACAAACAAACAAACTCCAACTTGACTGCTGGTTTTCTATTTCATTGGTACATGCTATGCATGACTTTCACATGCATGAATTTCACAACCTCCTCTGAAAATGCTATCAGTAAAAGATTATAAAAACTAATAAATTGAATCATCTGTTGATTAATGGCGTCAAAATATGACTTACAAATAGTTACTATACAATGATCTCTTGTAGGCAATTAAGCCGTGCACCAAATCGCAGAAAAATAAAGTGAATCTCTGAAAGTCTAGTATTTGAAAATTTTCTGGGGGCCTGATGCCCCAGGACCTGACTAACTCGGCAAGGCCCTTTGGGTCTTGATTATTAATTTTTTGTCTGGTTGTCAGAGTGATATCCTGATGTCAGCCTGCTAAAAACCATATTGAAACCCAGGCCTGCTTCAAGATCAAATTATAAAATTTACACAGTACAAGATAATGATAAGAAAAAAAAATTGTTGGAGTAGTGTTTAAGGTCATTCCCCAGTATTGCATTGTGCATCCCTACTGCGTATAATTTCACGCGTGATTAGCGCGCACGCAGTAAAAAATGGCAGCTTTTTCTTTACAGCTGGACCTCGCCATAGAGGTAAATCCTCATTTTCTCGAAAACGAGTACGGTGACCTATCATTTTTTTCTGTTGTGTTGAATTGAGTAATAAATTTCTCTTTGTAAAATAAATATGGGCCAATTCTCAGTGTTGAGCAAGAGACATTCATCGGAAACGTGAATTTAGCAAGCAATCGTGACTATAATCATGGTCCTTTTGTAACGATTTATATGGTATAAACAAGGTGCTGTTACTCCTAAATGAACATGGGGACCCCTCATTTTTATTTCCAAATTTAAGTTCCTATAATATAAACAGTCAATAGGCAAAGTTTGACAAAAATCTCAGTGCAGGTTCTATTTCAGTGGAATGACCTTAAGTCAAACATGGGCTAGATAGTACACCATGGAGCCAAAACCTCTGAATTTGAATGAGTATGTACCTCCACAATTTTTTCCTGATTCAAAATAAAGTTTCCTGACTTTTCCCTGACCTTGAAGAATTTTTTCTTCCTGACCATTTCCTGATCTGTGGATCACCCCCGTTACTTTTTGAGAAAAATCATCTAGACTTGGCGGTAATTCAAAAATAATTGCATGGAGACATTTGCTGAGCTGGCAAAATTGGCTGCTTATGTTAAGCAGAGACAAAAGGCATGTTTTAATATTATTTTCCTTCTCACTAGTAACCTAAGGAAAGATTGTAATTTATTATGGAAGAGTCACAAAGATTCAAAAAATGTTATTGTCATCAGATGTATAACAAGGAACTACACGCACTCATGTTTGTGTAACAAATGTATTATTGCCCTCAAATCTTCATGTACGAATTGGAAAACAAATCATTAAAGAAACAGCTAAGCAAGTACATGTCCCAGGCTTAACACAGCTATTCACAATTATTATTAATGCAAATGCACCTTCTCTCAGGAATTTTCCACTACACACCAATTTGTATACAAGCATCACAGAAAAGAAAAGCACCCAACAGTGCTTAGCTTGGTGGTCATAAGAAAATGCTAGCCCAATAAAAGCACTTTTTGGGCCCTGAATTACTACCAGTGCTATGAAGGTTTGGAAAAAATACCATCTTTGCAATTCAAAAAAGAAAACATTGCCATTAAAAAAATAATCACTTGGTGAGCAAATCATGTTACATGTACATGTAACATGTACATGCATGTACTTCTAACTCAGCAACTTTGACCTCTAACAGTGACCACCAGTTGTGCAAAATCAAATCGCAACAGCTTATGCACCAGTTAGCGACATGTATAGCAGACTAAAAGTCTAACAGGAAGTGAAAGAGAAAGACAGATAGCAAAGGAGTCAAATTTGCCTTCATACCTAAAACTGGGGAAGTTGTTTGGAATGAACTTAGGCACACCCTTACAAAATGTATTCTGGTGCCCCTAAGGTGTGCTTTCTAAATTTCCAAAAAGCATCTATATTCTTCAAATGTTTAAACAACATATAATGAGCTAACCTCATCAACACCTGTCGTCTGAAACTGTCCAGCTTTCTCTCCCAAACAGAGTTTGTTAATTCCAGCTTTTTCCATTCCATGCTTGACATTTTTCTGACAAAGGAAAGATACTTATAAATGTAAATATATGCTGGATCAGATCTTGGGGTTTGGGGTGGACGTAGCCTCCTTTGTAGGCATTCTTGTGTCCCATCATGTATTCCTCTCCGACAACATTCCACTGGAAACAGTGCACGACAAGCTGTGTAGGAACTTTAATTTTTATAAATTCTGGCCAACATACATATTGCAAACATTAAAAAGTAGTAATTTAATTTATAAATGTAATCTGTGAGAAAATAAAGTATGTTGTTGTTGTTGTAGGAGGTCAGGGTGGAGCTGCTTCCTTGATGGGTTTCCAAATTGTTGAAAAGAGACTCCACTCGATCTGGAGGCTACAGCTTTCAGCAGCTCTATATTCATCCATTGGGAATGTGTGACCACTGTCTTGATGTACACATGAATAGTTTGCTGTTTCAAAACTACTGAGTAAAATCACTTGATTGTTATTTGCAGGGATGGACATCACTTACTGCATTTGTTTGCTCTTTGCTCTTAAAACTATTTGTTTATTATCATACATAGCATTTAAAAAAATATATAACAAAATTCTGCATTCAGTGCTTGACACTAATGGTAGCCAACTCGCCACAGACTAGTAGAAATTTAGTTTTGGCTAGTAGGTTTTTGACTTCCATTAGCCACTTTGGCTAGTAGACAAAATGAAATTGGCCGAACTAAAACTGTCTTCCTCAAGGAACACAAATGCAAACACTTTTCTCGGAAACAAGGTCAGAATTTCATTACCATGTCATGTTTACACCGGGCAATGCAAATTTAAGTTTGTTTACTCTTTGCTGTGTGGTACGTAAATGGGTAACTGAACATGTTGTTATGTTAAAAGAAATATCAATTTTGACAAACAAGACAACATTTTCTGAAAGCACACATCGATGTTCTTTTTTTGTTACAAACTAAGTAGAACAAAACACGAGCTTCCTGATAGGATCATGCACAAAATTGTGCAGAACTGTAAAGGGATAACATTAGGGAGTTTTAGCAATGACCACAGCGACCCCGAGGACGATGCCTTGTAAAAAAGTTTTTATAATTTACCCTCCAATGTCGCAACTGTGTAGATCTGCTCAGTATGCCTATCAGTCTAAAACCTTGTCAGGCTAAATATGTAATGACAGCTTTAAATTCCAGAGGAAAACAGTCAAAAAATTAGCCATTGCAGTACACATTCTCCAAAATACGTACAACTTTGTCATTTCACCTTGTTGTTTTGCAGAAGACGGCAATTAAATGTACAAAGATTCAAAACGCAGGTGCAGAACCATTGTTCTGCTTATTAAGCCTTTTGTTTGGTGACGTTCTCGTTGGCATCACCGTCATGGTTTCCTAAAACTCCCTATTTCATTTAGCATAACAACACATGGGTGATTTGTTGTCCTATGGGTACTGACAAAATTTACTACTACAGATATAATTGGATGAGAAAGATTTAAATTCCCTTCAACAATTAAATCAGCCGTTTTTAGCAGTCAAATTTCACCAATGACAGTTTGCAGTATTGTTCAGATAGGCGTTTTGCTTTTGAAACATTTCTACGGTACCTGTCTGTGAAGAAGTCTCAACACCTTTTACAATCACCTCTCAGGGTCTCGATATTTTCCAAGGAATTCTCAGAGAAAAACACTTGGCTATTAAAAAAAAAATAGGCTAGTAATATCTAAGTTGTCACTAGCCACCAGTGAAAAGTTAGAGTCGAGCCCTGTGCATACAGCTGTATATATTAGGAAATTCCAGTGTAAAGAAATATTGAACTTACCAAAATCATTGCTGGATTTTTGCCATGGGACATGAGTATACTGCAGAAAGTTGTGACAATGTACACTTCAGTGAAGACATCTGTGGATAGAACAGAGACATATACCGTTAATTATATTTTAGTACAGTTTTTACCATTTTTCCACGTGGACACACTCTTAAAGATGATTTCCAGTCTGTACTGTGCACTCTCAAGAGTTTGTTTACATTTTTCATTTTGTTTCATGTAAGACATAAAATGTAAACATTTCACAACTAGTTACATGAAGTAAATTCAAAGTTTCATGTCAACCGTCATCATCAATGCGAAGCGTTTTGCTTCGTTCTTTCTCTTATCACTTGATGAAACAACTTCACAGCTGTAAAAATCAATGAAGCTGTTAGAAAGAATTTCAAAGGCCTCAAAGATAAGGTATGTGGTTCGTAACGAATAACATCAATTTGCATTCCATCGAGTGAGACTTACAATGTTTATAAACATTAGCGTGCTGCGACTGCACAGTATGGACTCGAAGGAAAAAAGTGTCCAAAATAATTTCTAACACACTTACAGTATGAAGCTTTAAAGTACATTTAATATCTTGGGGAATGCCATCACTTGGGTTCAATGGCCAATATACATGATAGAGCTAGAAATTTGATTGGCTTTACTTGTTCTTTTTACATGCATCACTTTGAAGTAAAACTTTTTGTTTCTTTTATGAAAAACATGTATAAATTGTTAAGGCCTACTTGTATGCAAACAGTACCACAGCACAGAAAAAAACATTTTATGGCTTTTTTGAGAACTTTGGTGATTGCTCACACTATCCATACTAGAATAATGAGGGTCGTACAGGGGTATTCTCATGATGCATGATTAGCTGATTTTATTTCCGTGAAAGGTGAATTTAGGAAATTATTCTTCCTGACTTGCGACCTGAAGGTTTTGCATGACCTGTGAAGAACCTGAATTATTAACCAATATTTGTGATTTTACCACTCTAGTCTACATAATTTAGAGACACAAGTCCTCCGAATGGTTAGGGTCGTCTATCAACAGTGACTTAGGTATGCGATTTGCAAAATGGAGCCTTGACTTAACCATTCGCGATTTCCTTTCTTCAAACACTGTTTCTAGTGTAAGAACAGGCTATTAAAAACTGTATTTACAGATGGCTGAACATCAACTAGAGGAGTAATCTCCTTCACTTTCTGCGAAGCAAGTCTCTTCACTCCCTCAAAACCTGATGGATGGGCGCCTAAGAATTCTTTTTGCAGTGATCCAAAATCCATGCTGGCCATCTTCGCTTCGACTGATGTAAACAAGTGTGAAAACCACGCCAGGTTTTGTACCATGTATTGTGCAATTTGATTGGTTGATTTCTGACCAATTAGGATACTCATTAATTACATGTATATATCAATTTGATTGCTCTGTTTTATGTTTTCTGATCGAGAGCACCTCAAATAAGAGTAACAAGTTCCCTTGTTGTGTTAGTTTCCTTTTTGAAATCTCGAAAATAACGAAATTAATAAAAAAAAAAATTAAAAAGAGCCACGGTAGGTAGTTCCCTGGAGATTTGGTGCTCTAACCAGGAGACCGGGAGATTTGATGAAAAACTTGAGGACTCCCAGGAAAACCGGGAGAGTTGGCAGGTCTGTACTTGCCTTTTTTCGTTATTCGGGAGAACGCAATTTTTATTTGCGTGATCCTTGATGCTCAATTTTTTCCGTTCGTGAACCGTGCCAGAGATCCCCCTGGTACAACCCTCAATAATGTGTATTTGCTGTTGCCCAATGCAGATATTTCTGATCAGTTTAAGGCTATTCACAACACTGCGAAGTATGCACCTCACTTAGGATGGAGCCACAGAGAGAAACCAGTTGTCTAGTTCAAATGGATATCTGAGCTCTGAGACTGATAATTGGAGAACAATATCCAGTGAATTTCATGTTCACAGGGCCTTTCTTGTTGTAGAAATACTAAACCAAACCCACTGTATGCATAAATTAGTGTCAAATACCCGTTTTTGCAGAGGTTCCCCCTAACTTGAAGGGAATAAAATACTTTGACCTAAAATTGCTCAGAGAAGATTTTAAAGTATTTGACAGTTTAACTGTAAGTTGCTAAATAGTCGGGAAAACATATTCAAGATTAACGGCAATACATTTACTGTATGAACCCCCCCCCCCCCCCCCCCCGGGGTGGTACTCCCTTACATAGGCTATATAGGTATGGGCAGCCCCAAAGGGTAGGGTTTTTCAGCTGTTTTGGTCATAAATAGGGTATCGATTTTAGCCATTTTGGTCTTAAATAGGGCATGGTTTTAGCACTCCAGTCTTAAATTGGAAATTTTTCTTAGAAGAAGCTACTTTTTCATCATTATTAATAGGATTGTCAACAAGAACCCTTCATAACTTATGTTTAGAGCAACTGTGCCAGCCACATGGGTCATAAATAGGGTATCAAATTTTTGGCCAGGTCATAAATAGGGTAGGGAAAATCACAGATTTTGGTCATAAGTAGGGTAAGGGTTTTGGGAAGTAGACCGCACACCCCCCCTCCCCCTAACGTTTCTGGGAGTACTCACCACCCCCACCCCTCCCCGGGATGAAAACAAAATACTTGACTATATGGGTTTTAAATTTGCCGCCATCTGTAAAATTCATTTGCTCGCTCGCTAAGCTTGTTAAAGCTCCAAAACATTATGACAGGGAGCGATATCAGAAATATAACCACAAGCTTCTTGTTTGTAAAGTATGCCCGAAATGAAATTAGGTTTAACTGACCTTCATAATATGTATGACCAATATGGCGGTTTCTCAATGCCTATGTACTGCTATGTATTATTCCTTTTTCTGTGATCCACAATTGAGTAAACACCACCAGATTACAACATGACTTCCGTATGCTGATAAAGTCTTCATAAAATGACGTGAGAAAGTTCATTCATTTACCAAGAAGTTAAAAATCATAGTCGATTATCCTTCTCTCACCCTCGTTCGAAGCGCGTGCGAAAATTTTCAAAGTAAACGATCGATAGGCATTGTGGGCCATTTCTCCTTAGACCCCCACCCCACTCCCTCAGTGGCTCTGCCCTGCTCACCCGCTTGTAACAAGTGCGCGGCTGTAATCTTTGGAAGATAAATTCTCGAATTCCGTGTAACTACTTGCGTAGTCAATGAAGAAACTGTATAGAGCGATTACCCTTGTGTTCTGCAGTTCCTTATGCACTCCAATACCTTTAGCTTTTCCGCGGATTTCCTGCTCCATTGTTTGGTTCTGTTCCCATTCTTCCTCTTTGCAACAGGTGAGTTTGCCCGCACAATCCCCCTCGTAGGTTCTCATTGCGTTCCCTATGTGTTCCCTCGTTCTTTCTTTATCCTGAATCTAACCCAAACCTCAACCCTAAATCCCTATATACTCAAGCGCAGACGTGTGTCGACTGCCAATGTTGTCGGACACCTTACTTTGACCACCTCCACCTTGGCTCCTGTTAAATAAATGTCTGACCAACCGGGCCCAAGTTAAGCCAACAACCAACCTTGGCTGACATCCAATCCTTAGCTAACACCAGGGAACCCCAAACTCGCACTTTATCATACGGTTACCCGCTGGGTTTTCTTTTCACGGTTCCCATGCATTTTCAGTGCGTTTGTGGATTCCTGCATTTTCCTATGCGTTGTTCTTTTGCTATATGATGCGTTTCTTCTTACATTTCCCAGCCCGTTAACCTATAGCTCCTCTCCCCTGTTGTCCTCGCGCGTTTCCCGATACACTTTCCATTGCGTTTCGCCTTGCGTTCCCCAGTAAATCCCAATGAAGTTGGCCATATGTTCCCTTCATGATCAATCATTGCAATCCTGACCATGAGACCATGAATCCTCGTGATCGAATCGAAGAATTCCCAGGGGAAAAGACTGTAAGACTGGAAGGTGGACTATATGAATGTTCATTAAAGTCAAAATTGATAGAGTTAAGCTACTGGTGATCTTTATTTTCCTTTATATCCAAGTAGCATAATTTCGGTGACAGAGGGCATAATTTTCAGAAAGTAGCATAATTTTGGCATAATTTCTAAAAAATATGAGCACAGCTAAAAGCATAATATGCTTTTTTTTTCGGGCACAATCTACCAAAGCCGAGCCGGGATCCCAACAAATGCTTACCTAACTTTCTAAAGATGCTACTTTTAGCCCTCTCCCAAATGTACACACGTGTTTTTCACTTGTAAAAAACTATCGATTTGCACAGTGTCTGGGTTGGACATTCTCGCCCATATCAACTTTCTTTTCTCTCGTAAGTACTCTCGCGTTTAGAGATGCGCCACACCCGCGTTTTAGCTGCCGCGATGCCAACCAATGGTTACCTAACTTTTTAAAGATGCTAGTTTTAGCCCTCTTTCAAATCTCCAAGGTTTATTTCACTTGTGGAAGTCTATAGATTTGCACAGTGCTTGGGTAAGAGATTTTCGACCATATCAAATTTCTTTTCTCTCCTAAGTTCTCGCGCGTTTAGAGATGCACCACACTCGCGTATTAGGTGCAGTCATCCCAATCAATGCTTACCTAACTTTTTAAAGATGCTACTTTTAGGCCTCCTCCAAATCTAAACACGTGTATTTCGCTTGTGGAAAACCATCGATTTGTAGTGTGCTTGGGTAAGAGATGCTCGCCCATATTAACTTTCTTCTCTCTCGCAAGTTTTCGCGCGTTTAGAGATGCGCCACACCTGCGTTTCAGGTGCCGGGATCCCAACAGATGTTTACTAACTTTTTAAAGATGCTACTTTTAGCCCTCCCCCAAATCTACACACGTGTATTTCACTGGTGGAAAACGATCGATTTGCACAGTGTTTGGGTTAGACATTCTCGCCCATATCAATTTCTTTTCTCTCGTAAGTTCTCGCGCGTTTAGAGATGCGCCACACTTGCGTTTTACGTGCAGGCATCCCAACCAATGGTTACCTAACTCTTTAAAGATGCTACTTTTAGCCCTTTCCCAAATCTATACACATTTATTTCAGTTGTAGAAAACTATCGATTGGCACAGTGTTTGGGTTGGACATTCTCGCCCATAGCAACTTTCTTTTCTCTCGTAAGTTCTCGCGCGTCTCGAGGTGCGCCACACTCGCGTCTTAGGTGCAGGGATTCTAATCAATGCTTACCTAACTTTTTAAAGATGCTACTTTTAGCCCTCCCCCAAATCTACACACGTGTATTTCACTGGTGGAAAACTATCGATTTGCACAGTCTTTGGGTTAGACATTCTCGCCCATATCAATTTCTTCTCTCTCGTAAGTTCTCGCGCGTTTAGAGATGCACCACACTCGCGTATTAGGTGCAGGCATCCCAACCAATGCTTACCTAACTTTTTTAAGATGCTACTTTTAGCCCTCCCCCAAATCTAGACACGTGTATTTCACTTGTAAAAAACTATCGATTTGCACAGTGTTTGGGTTGGACATTCGCGCCCATATCAACTTTCTTTTCTCTCGTAAGTTCTCGCGCGTTTAGAGGTGCGCCACACTCGCGTTGTAGGTGCCGGGATTCCAACCAATGCTTACCTAACTTTTTAAAGATGCTACTTTTAGCCCTCCCCCAAAGCTACACACGTGTATTTCACTTATAAAAAACTATCGATTGGCACAGTGTTTGGGTTGGACATTCTCGCCCATATCAACTTTCTTTTCTCTCGTAAGTTCTCGCGCGTTTAGAGATGTGTTACACTTCAGTTTTAGGTGCAGGCATCCCAACCAATGCTTACCTAACTTTTTTAAGATGCTACTTTTAGCCCTCCCCCAAATCTAGACACGTGTATTTCACTTGTAAAAAACTATCGATTTGCACAGTGTTTGGGTTGGACATTCTCGCCCATATCAACTTTCTTTTCTCTCGTAAGTACTCTCGCGTTTAGAGATGCGCCACACTCGCGTTGTAGGTGCCGGGATCCCAACCAATGCTTACCTAACTTTTTAAAGATGCTACTTTTAGCCCTCCCCCAAATCTAGACACGTATTTTTCACTTGTAAAAAACTATCGATTGGCACAGTGTTTGGGTTGGACGTTCTCGCCCATATCAACTTTCTTTTCTCTCGTAAGTACTCTCGCGTTTAGAGATGCGCCACACTCGCGTTGCAGCTGCCGGTATCCCAACCAATGGCTACCTAACTTTTTAAAGATGCTAGTTTTAGCCCTCTTCCAAATCTCCAAGGTTTATTTCACTTGTGGAAGTCTATCGATTTGGACATTGCTTGGGTGAGAGATTCTCGCCCCTATCAAATTTCTTTTCTCTCGTAGGTTCTCGCGCGTTTAGAGATGCGCCATGCTCGTGTCTTCCTAAACTTTGCTTAACTCTCTTTTTAAAGATGTTAGTTTTAGCCCTCTTTCAAATTTCCAACGTATATTTTACTTGTGGAAGTCTATCGATTTAATCAGTGCTTGGGTGGATATTTTAAACCATGCAATTTACTTCTCCCTTGTCTTTCCTCGTGCGTTTAGCTTTGCGTACACTCGAACTTTTGTTGTCGGGATCTTAAACTATGCTTACTGGGCTTTTTAACCCTTTGGGTACCAAACTTTAGCCAAAAAATACCGTTTTTAACCGTTTAGTCAGGTTTTATAGCTGCCATGACGCTAAATAAGCCTTTTACACTGGCTACCTTTTGCGTTGTATGTTCTTTCTGGCTGCCGTGAAAATTTGGATGTTAATTACGAGCGAGGCCTAGAAATGGACCTTGATCAATCATAGGCGTAGTGGACCATTTTACCACCGTTTTTGCACCAAAACTGATAACGTTGTTTTTCGATTTGCGACGTGGGAATGTCGTCGATATCTAAACCTGACCATTGTGCTGAAAGGCCTAGCCTACAACTACTATCTGCTTATCAAGAATATCTGATGACATTTAAATTGATGACGTCACAAGTGGTACAAAGAGCACGACCATTAAGTGGCCGTGTATGGCCACTTGGGCGTCAAAGGGTTAAAGATGCTAGTTTTGGCCCTTTCTTAAATTTACACGTGTATTTTTTACTTGTGGGAGTCTTTCGATTTGGACAGAGCTTGGGTAAGAGATTCTCGCCCATATCAAATTTCTTTTCTCTCGTAAGTTCTCGGGTGTGTAGAGATGCGCCACACTCCCGTTTTTGGTGTGGGGTCCCGAAAGTATGCTTACGGGGCTCTTTAAAAATGCTAGATTTGGCCCTCCCTTAAATCTACACACGTGTTTTTCACTTGTGGAAGTCTGTCGCTTTGAAGAATGCTTGAGATGGAGATAGTCGCCCATTTATATTTTTTTCTGTCGTGTGCTTTCGCGCGTTTAGAGATGCGCCACACTCGCGATGTTGGTGTCGTGATCTCAAACTATGCTTACTGGACTTTTTAAAGATGCTAGATTTGGCCCTTTTATCAAATCTACACACGTGTATTTCACTTGTGGAAGTCTGTCGCTTTGGACATGCACGGGTTAAAGATACTCGCTCATTTATATCTTTTTTTCACTCGCGTGTCTTTTGCGAGTGTAGCGATGCGGCACTCTCGCATTTTTGGTGTGGGGATCCCAAACTATGCTTACCTCGCTTTTTAAAGATGTTAGTTTTAGCCCTCTTCTAAATCTCCAACCTGTATTTCACTTGTGAAAGTCTATCGATTTGAGCAGTGCTTGGGTGAATATTTTAACCATGTCAATTTACTTTTCCCTTGTCTTTCCTCGCGCGTTTAGCTATGTGGCACTTTCGAAGATCTTAGCCATTGGTTGGGATCTTAAACTATGCTCACTAGGCTGGTTACTAGTTTTGGCCCTCTCTTAAACTTAAACATGTTTATTTTTTTAATTGTGGGAGTTTTTCGATTTAGACAGTGCTTGGGTAAGAGATTCTCGCCCATATCAAATTTCTTTTCTCTCGTAAGTTCTCGCGCGTTTAGAGATGCGCCACACTTGCGTGTCTTGTGTGGGGATCCCAAAGTATGCTTACGGGGCTCTTTAAAAATGCTAGATTTGGCCCTTCCCCAAATCTACACACGTGTATTTCACTTGTGGAAGTCTGTCGATTAGGACAATGCTTAGGTTGGAGATTCTCGTCTATATCAACTTTCTTTTTTCTCGAAAGTTTTCGCACGTTTAGAGATGCGCCACACTCGCGTTTTAGGTGCGGGAATCCCAACCAGTGCTTACCTAACTTTTTAAAGATACTACTTTTAGCCCTCCTTCAAATCTGCACACGTGTATTTCACTTGTGGAAGTCTATCGATTTGGACAGTGCTTAAAGTCGCCGAGACCGGGCTACGCGCAGGGTGATTTTGACCAACTTTGGGTCGATTTTCTCCGGGACTCTAAACTAATTCGAGAAGACTTTGCCTTCAGTGAAATGGAGAAAGGAAAATTTTTTGAACGCTTGTTTACGAGTAGTCTGGCCGAAATATAGCCCCTCTTTAAGTTACTTAATGAATTGAGAGTCACACCGTGTCAAAGTGAAGGTACTCACCAGATTGTCTAGTCTCCTCCGCAGCCGTTATTAGGGTCGTCACGCAACGCTTCTCTGGGGGAGAAGCGTTGCGTGACGACCCTAATAACGGCTGCGGAGGAGACTACAGATTGTCATGTCGTTTTCGCCACCTGCTGTAGGTTGTTTACTTAGAAAAAGGCTTATGAAAGGGGGTTCACGGACACCCCAGGACCCCCCCACCGTAGCTACGCCCCTGATTACTGGGGCGAAAAAGATATTGTTCGTTATAATGAGGATTTCGTTACATGGAGATCTAGAGGTTCGTTAAAAAGAGGTTTCACTTGTATGAGCATTAATAAATAAAGAAAAACACAACCGGTCCAAGATTAATTTGTGCCTTTATTTCGTCTGAAATATGACTAGCTACCTGTACTTGTTTATTTCCCTTGGATCTTCAGAGACAGACCTGAGAAAAAAAGAAACTGATTAGTGAAAGATTTTTAATTCGAGTTTGTAGATTGTAACTGAATAACACGAAAGAAAACAGGACGGTAGAAAATAGCCGGGAAAACAATGTGTGTGATTTGAGGACACAGGCCTCGTCCACAGTACGCTAGAGGAATTCAAAAACGCAGTAATCACCAATATCATTTTGGATTTGTGTTTGAAGAAAACTCTGTCAGGTAAATCACGTGATTATCGTAACGCCATCGGTTTCGAAAAGCTCGGTTTTCAAACTGTTTTCCGTCCACACGAAAATGAAAAACCGGCCTTTTCAAGTTCCTCTGGTTTGGAGAGCGTTTTTAAAAAGCTTCGTTTTCGTGACGGAATGACGTGGACGATAGGCCTAACCGTAGAAATGAAGCTGTGTTTTTTAATTTCTCTGGCATAATGTGGACGCTGCCATTCATTCATTCTGTTTATTTGCCTTTTTACTTAATATACAGTATTTATAAATGTTTTAATGTGAGGCGAGGTTACCTCTAGAAACCATCAGGCTTTTAGTTGAGGCCACCTCGTACGTAACAATACGGTTACATAAATAGTGCAACAGTGTGTGGCTTTGCCAGTTCAGTAATTATTTTACTAAAAACTCTAGCGGTTTTTTCTTAAAATTGGGAAAACTTGACAATGAAGTGATTGTAACAGGAAAGGAAATTCCAGATCTTTGGACCTTGGTAAAGAATTGTGAATTTTTTTAGATTAGTCCGGCAATGATGCACGCGATAATTATTGGCTGTTCTGGTGCTTTCGCCATGAATTTGACTGTTTGTAAAAAACAAGTTGAAAAACAATGGAGGCAACAGGTTGTTATAATAATAGAACATAAATTTAGCTATTTGAAACGTGTTGATTTGATAAATGTCTAAAATTCCTAATTTAGAGAATAACGGAGCAGAATGTGCTCTATAATCTGAATTGGTAATAGCTCGCACAGCCCGTTTTGCAAGCAATAAATTCTATAAAGAGATACCGATCAAAGAAAAAAAACTGACCTATATCTGAGGCACTTTCAAATGAAGAGTTTTCTTGTCCAGACCGAATGGATTGAGCGCTGTACACTCGTACTGTCCCGTGTTGTGATCAGTAAAAGCTCTGATTAGCATGCGGGTTCCAATTGGTTCCCCTTTGTCGTCCACCAACTGCATGAGTTTAGGAATACCAAGGAAAGCGCCTGCAAAAAATTATTTTTCCGAACTGTGTCTTTAGCAATTTTTCATCAAGTTTAAACAAAGGAAATCGTGACCGGTCCGTGACCGTGTTTGGGTATCTGGGTCTATCTGATCTTAAGTATTCTTACGATATAATTTCTCCATGTTCAAATTAGTTTTAGTTATATCAAACACTCAAGAGAGTGTTTGACCACATTTCCAAACACCACGAAGTTCGTCAAAAATTCTCCGCTACGCGTCGTATTTTCCACTCTCTTCTCGATGTTTGGAAATGTGGAAAATACGGTCTTGAGTGCTTGATATATCACGTCAAACACGAGAGAATGTGTTTTATTACATTTCAAAACACCGTGAAGAGAGTTGAGAAAGAAATTCGAGGTTTTGGAAATGTAATGAGACACTCTTGAATTTTGTGAGTCTTCTGATCTCAATCTAATCTAGAAGGAAGAGAACAGAAACACAATCTATGCTACTTAACCCCTCTCACGCCCAAGAGTGCCATGTGGCACAAAATACTATTACATGCTCAATATTTGGCCACTTTTTATCAAATTTGAACAGCAAAAAGGTATTGAGCAGATCTGTTGTTTGAAAGCATAAAATCATACCCCCTCCTATATGAGACTCGATCAACCACCCCTACAAATTGTGCAACTTTTTCCTCTTAGACTTTAAAGGTCAAGTTAATATCTGACAATAACCCACACATTAAGAGCTGCATATTAAGCTATAGTTTAGGGGTATACCTCAACTATGGAAGGAGTGAGATAATTTTTTAACGTTTCTCTTTTGCCCTTTTGAATGCTTTTCAATTCAAACTGAGGCTTCCTCTATGGCTGTTAGTATGATTTATGGTATCCCACAAATAATATCTTTCAAATGGCATACTATGTGAGGTCCTTGGGTCTATAGTTACCGTTTTACAAAATACGTGGTTTTCCTCATGGGAGTAAAAGGGTTAACACTGACTCACTCACTTGGAATATCCTCCAAGAAGCGCCAGCGAATAAGAGTTGACGGAGACGCGTTGGCAAAGCAGTCTAGCATGACTTCTTTGCTGGTTGTGTTCACACTGGAGTTCACACTTGTAATAACAGGAGCAACTGGAAAGTAAAACAATACGAACCGTTCACATCAGTATTAGGACAAGTCGCAGATATGTCTGTAAACATACACATATATATACGTCACGACGTGACAGATAGTTACATGTACATTACCTCCACAAGCCTCTGCAGAAGTGGCAG
Organism: Orbicella faveolata; assembly: GCF_042242905.1. NCBI lineage: Eukaryota > Metazoa > Cnidaria > Anthozoa > Scleractinia > Merulinidae > Orbicella > Orbicella faveolata. Next base: position 15,393,150 of record NW_028301564.1, read on the forward strand.
CTAATTGCAAAGTTTTAGTTCCGTGTTCACAGTTTTTGCACGCGGTCTCTCCCGTTTGGTCCTGGTACGCGTTTTTGGGACAAACTCGACACAAGGGTCCCAGTCCGTCCGAGCTGAATTTTCCTGCTGGACACGGAGCTATTGAAAAAAAGTGCAGCAACCAAGCGGTTAAAAAAAAATTAAGAGTTGAATAAACTGAATCTACCCTCGCAAGATTTATATGGCAGTGTATAGGACAGGGTTATAGAGGGTGCCTTCTTTTTAAGATTCAGCAAAGATACGAAATAGCTAGAATCTTCAACGGATTCAATTACTGACTGAATCCTATTATTTTTGTATAAATCTACTAGGTTCCTATCACGAATGGCGTTCTCTGATTGGCTACGCTACTCTCTATATCTATTCTGTTTTAGTATAAATCTTCTAGCGTTCTATCACGAATGCCGTTCTCTGATTGGCTACGCTACTCACTATCTATTCTGTGATAGATAGTGAGTAGCGTAACAGTGTGCCCTTGTTAACAAAATGACGGCCGCTTCTTGGCGTTTTCGAAGTGTCTGAGAAGAGGATTTAGATAAATTTTGAACGACTAGTAGATTTATACTAAAACAAGGGCCAATTCCGATATATTAAAATTCTAACTTGGCTCCGAGGCTTAGGGGAATAAAACAAAAGAAATTAATTAGTCATCCCTCATCCTCGATGCGATTTCTTTTGTTTTATATATTCCCCTAAGCCTCGGAGCCAAGTTAGAATTTTAATATATCGGAATTGGCCTATTAGATTATTCGCTCTCGATTTCTTTCTATACGTGATAGTTGACTCGAGCTGCGTCCTCGTCAATTATCACACGATAGAAATCTCGAGCTCATAATCTAATTGTTTAATAGATAGTGAGTAGCCTAGCAGTGTGCGCTTGTTAACAAACTGGCGGCCGCTTCTTTTCGATTTGAAGTGTCTGTGAAGTGAAGAGGATTTTGATAAAGTTTTAAACGTCGACTTTTAGATTCATACTAAGACAATTAAAGTATATACGTTCTCGATTTCTACGCGTGATAGAAATCGAGAGCTCATAATCTTATTGTTGAATAGACCGAGTTAACCTCTTACCTTGGGCTCTTGGTGCAAAGTCATCAGCCGCTCTTTCTGAAAATTTTAGAAACATTTGTTGTTAATTTCTCTAATGAGCTTATACAGAAGCTTATCACCTATTCCAGGTGATATGCTTTTGGTGAATATTATTTCAAGTAAGGTTAACTCTCCCAGCTATCCACCTCGAAAACACCGCATTGTCTAGACTAACAGAGGGCGATTTTAGATATATAGAAGCCATTTAAAATTTTATTAAGACTGAAAAGAGGCTGCAAATTCACATGCCTAGTACTGTCGATTCACTGCTTTGATCTAAAGGAAGCTTGGAAAAGACTGTCAATTTACAAAAATGAACACTGCTAACAGTAATTATTCTTAAGATAAATTAAAAGAAAAAGCAGACGATAACTCACGGTAACTCTGTTGCAGTGTGGAGAATGTTTCTTAGATTATTGAAAAACGTTTACTTCAGCAAAGTTTGAGAGATGTTGAGCTAAACCTCGTTAAAAATGTGCAGCAATTAATGTTCAACTTTGAACTGCAAGCAACTTACTGTTTTCTTGTACTGTTGACCTCTTAGAAGATGACGTTATAACAGTCACGTGCACAGAGCTGGTTATTTCGCCATGTGTATTAGCTGACATGCAAGTATAGTCCCCAGCATCTGATGAATCTGCATTTGTTATGGTCAGCTGCGTTCCCATGGGATTACCATCCTTGTCTTTCATCTGTTCCTGTGTTTTGGAGCCTGTAAAGTGATCCACTTTCATTGTCAGTCCACAGGTAGAGAGAAACATCTTTAGAGTGATTTAATAGGCCTTCTTAGGAGATCAAGCACTGGGTGGGTGGGGTATACTCCCATATATAAGCTACATGGGTATGTGCCACTGTGAAGGGTATGGTTTTCAGGCAGTTTAGTCTGAAATAGGGTGTAGAAAGCAGGTTATTTTTGGGTCTAGAATAGGCTATAATTTACCGGAAAAGCGGCCAGTATATAAATAAATTAGTCTAAAACGGTTTTTTTTATCCAGGGTTCTATAAGAGAAATTGAAACTCGGAAGTGACTTTGTAAAATACTTGTTTAGTTATCGTATGTTGGGCTACGATAGTGATAAAGTTTTTGCGCGCATTGAAAATAGCCAATCTGGGATAGGGTAGGGGTTTTCGTGCCTAGTCTACAATTGGGTTGCAAAATCAAGCTGATCCTAGTTTAGGGTAAGGCTTTCACTGTCCCGCCGGCACATCTCCGCCCTAAGACTAACAGAGTACCACTCCCCGGAATCACGTATCATAATAATAAAAATAAGATCTTTATTTATCCAAGGTAAACATATCACATTTCAGGGCTCCGCCATGATGCCATGCAAACTACAGTAAGTCACAATAAAACGATTTAATATAACTACCTAAATTGCAATATTTCTATATAATAACGATAGCTAGGGCAGTGATGCATTTACGATGAAGCATTTACGATACAATACTGGGAAAATGAGTTAAACTAGCGGCTTGATTCACCTCAGTCCTCAGGTGAGAGACTGCTCCACAATATAGCTCCTCTGTGGCGAAACTCGTTTTGCTTTTCTTCAGAGATACATGTGTGGTCATGTTTATTCATAGTTTTGTACATCAGAGTCTTAAATTTGGTTTTCTCGTCACCTAAGTTTGGACAGTTAAAGGAGCTAAGCAACGGTATTTTGACCACGTACAAAATTACATTTAAATTGAAGAAAACCTGAAAATGATAGTTTGCTAAGATAGAAAAACACTAAAGAGATAATAATAACCGTAAAGGAAGAGGGATCGTTAAGGACGGATAGGACGACGAACTTGAAACAATTAGGCTAAACTTTTCAAGCCGTGTCGTAGCTCCTTTCACATTACTAAGAACCTGGTAAGATCTGTCCGGTGAAATAGTTAACATAACTGCAAGTATCCCCCTTCCCTTGGAGTCCGATATCCAGTCATATCTCCCTTAATTTATCCACTCACCTTTTCCGTTACCTGAGTATTGCCAATACACAGATGGCGTTGGTTCCCCTTCGGAGAAACATTTAAGCACCAACGTGCCTCCGGCATTGACTGAAGCGGCACCTCCTGGCTCAAGTTTAGTAATTTGCGGGGACTCTGTATATTAAACAGGTAAAGATGTTACGAACGGTAACTCCTACCTGTTAAGCAGCCTAGTCCCCGGGCATCCTTGGCTTAAGAGAGTCTGGAGTCTATGATAAGTCGAATGACCTAACCGAAATTTTCTCGCCCAGTCACTCCCAGACTTCGCGCTGGCAGAGCAGCATATAAAGATAACACGCCGCAAAACTAGGCTGCCTTCCAAGCAGATAAGAAGATAAATAATTTATAACAATAATCTGATTAGGCAGAGCTGTAAAAAGCTCAATTCTTCACGTTACCAAACAACTTACTTCCACAGAAGGTAGCACCAATATGCAGAGTGTAAGTTCCCTGAGGACAAACCACACAACTTGTCTGTTGAGCCTTGTCTTGGTAAGTTCCATTAGAACAGAAATCACAGAAAGGACCAAAACCATCCTTGGAATAGCGACCAGGAGGGCAGATAGCTGACAGATTAAAATAGAAGTTCTTTAGTAAAAATGGCCAAACGTAGGACTGTTTATTGTGCGAAAGTCGTATTTGTTTTCAAAGATCTTTGTGAAGTTGGAAGGGATGCCAGGGGTCTTATTTGAGGAAAAGTAAAACAAAGTTTAGTAATATTATAGAGATCAAAGTTACGACATCATTTATTATATCTAAATCCAAGAGATCATAAATCTTAGTTAGTCAAGATAATTAACCAGCGATTATTGCTTTTGCTGTTATACTGCCTTTACACGTTTTCCTGGTGAACAGGAATCTGAGTTTTCTTTGATTTCACCTCGCAACGTTCCTCCGGCTCTGAGTTTTTGCCGAAGGAGAATTTACAGCAGCATTTTGAAGAGCCGTACGTTAAGTTGCCAGTGTGCTGAAAATTTCACCAATCTGGGCTTGGGTCGAACTTTATTTCACCCCTAAAAGAAAACACTTAAAGCGGACTAGGCTCAATTAGGAAATTAGGTTCAGGAAAGGACACCAGCGGAAAACGGAAATAAGAGCGTTTATTTATAATAACTTTATTTAAAATAACTTTACACTGGTCTTCCGTTATAAGTGAGACCAGAATCCTTGGTTTATACCCCTGAACGAGACCCGACTTTTTCATCTGGGAGTCTCCCCGGGATTGTGAACTTGTCTTTACAATGGTACAGTAGGTTGGTTTACTTTTATGCTGTTTGAATACAACTCTGAGAAACACTCTGAGGTCGTCAATTCTACCCTGAATCCAAACGCTACTTACGTCTACAAGCGTATGATCCTTTCTTTGATGATGATGTTCCTGGCGGACAGATTTTACAGCTTCTTTGCGCTGTTTTATCCTGAAACGTCCCTTCTGCGCATGCGTCGCAGGCTCCACTTTGATAGGACGTTCCAGGGGGACACTCATCTATGGAAATTAACAAGTCAAGGGAAGTTTACTTAAAAAAGCGCTTTGTTATCACCCAGAAAAACTTTAATGTTTTACTAGCATACCCTCAAGGTCAGGCTAGATTAAAACTAGTTTATGCCATGGATATCAATTCTGAATGTTTATGTCGTTCGAAGGCATAGATGGCAGGAACATACCATCTCTTCTCAATTAAACGTGTATAACAGTGAGTGAAGAACGACCTTTAAGTATTAATATTACATGCGCAAACTAAAACCCCGTTCACATCATGTTAAACATGTTTAAAAGTGGTTTAACTAAAGAAGGTTAAAAATTAGTTACTTATACCATGCACACCTTACAACTTATTAAGGTGAAAACCTGTTTGATTAAAATATGTTAGCCAAGTGGTTTGAAATTTGTCTTGTTAACTTCACTTCAAAGCGTAATCGACAAATTGGAAAAAGCGAAACCTGATTTAGTTAAATTAGTTTAGTTGGTGTAAAGGGGGCATAAGATAAGATATTTTTAAAAAGAGCCTCAACTTACAACAACCCTGACCAAAGGATGAATTCCGAATGCTACCAACATCACATGGGACACTGGCGTTAACGTCCTTATAGCCTGCAGAGGGAAAATATGATGTCAACGAAAGCTTAACGAATCTCATCAGTATCGTTAAATTAATAGGTTGACAGTTTTCCTAGCACCAAAATATAACTGTTTGAATGCGTCAGACTCCTACTCCCTTTGAAACTCCACTATATAAAAAAAATCAGGAGGAGTCTGGAGCAAGGTGGCCCAGTGCCCCGGCATCACAACTGTGTAGCCTGGAAACAATAAGGCCTGGTTACAAAATCAACAAGGCGGCAATGGATGTCGAGGAAGAACAAATCGATGTGGTTGTAAAAATCAAACAAAAACATGGAAAAAAGGAAAAAGTCGCCAAAACCTCTGTAGTTAAGGTGAAACTGGTGTTCATCGTTTAGAAATGTCTTTTATACCGTTCTTGCAAAAACAGTTTTTACGACACCTGCATAAATTCTGTCGCGCTCATTGGCTAATTTTCGTTGTCAATAAGCGGACAGACACATGAATTTATAACTTATGCTACGTGTTAACGAGCGAGAGCGGACAATTTGACAATTTGTTATCGTAAAAACCCACTCGCTATCGCCTCGTGGATGCATAGCCACTTTGACAATGTTATGACGAAATTCGTGATCAATAACAGGTGAAAAACTAACGTCAATTTGTAAAGTTTATTCTTCCGATTAAAGGTGAAAAATTATTTTAATACATCATTACCTTCCTCGTAGCATATATATTTTGTCCTTTCTGAAAGCGCAAAAGCGCTCAACTAAACGGAGAAGAAAAAAATTGGGACAGCCTTTCACGGCTTCTTACCGACACAGTGTAAAACTGGTCTTGCCGGCGGAGGCCAAAATTTCCATTTCCCATCGCTGTATGAACATGACCACCATCCATCCACCCCGAAAGTCTTTTGTCCGTTAGGACATTTCCTAGAACAATATCGCGTATTACCAGTCCAGCCGCACGAAAACCAACCATTTGGAAGACCCTCGGGAGGCAATTGGCACCAATTTCCTGCGTGAAAAATAAACTGTTTTTAAATCTCAGAACACTGCACATGGTATCAGTAATAATTCTTTAGTTGGATTTAAGATACAAATTCGGTAAGACTAAGAAATGAACGTCTCGTCAGATAACTATTTTAAAAAACGCCAAATGATACTGCTAGTTTTCATTGCTTCGCCACGACAAAGAAAAACGAGACCATAGAGGAAGTCGAGAATTTTAAATGCTAAAAAAATTAATAAATACTTAACTTGAGTTCCCTTGATTTCAGTATTACAGTATTAATACCCATTCTTTCATCCGTACTGAAACTATCCAAACAGAAGCCGAAGATGGCTTTTCTTGGCTTCAGATTGGATAGTAATGGCGTACGAAAGAATGTGAATTACAATTCAAAGTGGTCACAATTTTGGGCTCCTTGCCGTAAATCAGATCGTAATTTCCCATGCTTTTTAAACTCTAAGCGTTTGACAAAAGTACTCATAACACTAATTCCATAATTTAGAGGAAATTGTTCACTCTTTCGACTATCGAACTAGTATGCAATACTTTCTCGATTAATCTTACCTCCAACATACACTGTAATTGTGCATTCCGCCGAGTTGCCGTAAGCGTCGATAGCCCGGAAATTCAAGTTATAGCCGCCGTGAGGCGTAAAATATTTGCCGTCTATGAGAGGAGGGACATACTTGTCGATGCCAACATTGTCAGTAAAGATTGGTCTTGTGATGTTCACCCACACTGGAGAATTACTGAAAGACACTTTGAAAACTCTCTCCGGGCAGAAGACAACCTTTGGCTTTTCATTATCTAGGAAGTACAGTAGATATATGCGATATTAAGATGGTTGACTCTAAAAACCATGTGTTTTTAGGTTATGGTTTAAGTTTATTATTACTATTATTATTATTATTATTATTATTATTGATTTTTTTTCCCTTGTTGCTTGTATAACCAGTTCAAACCTAACTGTTTTAAAACAAAAACCGTCTTATCCACGACATATAGTGTGCTGTAAAAAGTTTCCAATAACTTTATTATCATTGTCTGGAAATTTAGTTGGCTAAAAGTGTGTTCAGTCATATTGGGGGCACTAACATATCTTTGACTGGATTTAAATGAGCTTTGTCACGGTAAGTTATTAGTATTTTATATAATTATGAGTATTTTTATGAGTTATTTTAGCCACGTACAAAACTACTTTTAAATTAAAGGAAATCTGAAACTAGTAGTTTACCAAGGTAGAAAAACACCAAAGAGAAAATAATAAACCATAAAGGAACAAGGATGGTTAAGGATGTAGAAGAACTTGAAAACTTGACGCACGACGAACGTGAAAAAACCTCTAACCTCTTCGCTTTTGCGACCTCGAGTAGAGTGATGGGGTGAAACACGTGTAAATTCCTTTAAACTGTTATTTGCATAATCCCCAGGGTATCAATTACCAATGCAAATTGAGTTTAGGTGCTTACCTTTCACATTGACATAAACTACACAGTAATCCTGTTCACCAATTTCATTGACCGCCACCCACTTGACCATCGTACTCCCGGGGGGGAATTGATAGCTGCTACTTACACCGGGTGGGACCACAGCGGTTATGTTCTGGACATTAGATGTAGGGATTGTCCATTTGTCACTTACATCGGACGTGTTCATTCCAGGCTTAAGAACCACGTTTATATTGGCGGGACACGAGATCCATGGTTCTAGAATGGAACGAAAGTATATATTTACAGAGATAGCACAGACACGAGTTAATGATTCAGTAAAGTGGAATCAGTTATTTATTTGATGAGAGACCCATACTCGCGATTTACAACTACTGCAGAATGAAATCGAGTTTTCAGTTTAATTGTAGTTTATCTTAACTTCATACACTTCCAATGAAGTTTTTTGTTTATTATTTTGTATTTTTATCTTTATTATTTCGTGGCATACCAAGAAACTAGCTTGCAGCTAAGCGTACTGACCACGTTTACGTCAATAAAGCGATGATTGAGTTGACTGCTAAGATGGTGATTTGCGGTAAGATCGATCATTTACTGGATGAATTAAATGATAAATGTGTGTCTCATTGATATCCCCCCGTTTTTCAGCTTGCAAACGCACAGTGAGAAAAATCTCTGCCGTTTGCACGAGCTGCCATACATGTGGCATAATAACTTTAAAAAAAAATTATTATGTCGTATCTCACTCACGAAAAGTCCAAATGTAACAAGTGATATTGAATTCAAGTAAAGAAGAAGTTTTTAGGGAGACTTGATGTACTTTTTTTAGTCCAGATTACCTGCCATCCTAAGGTTCCGTCCACATTACGTCGGAGAAAATTGAAAACGCAACAATCACCGTTATTTTGGATTTGTGTTTGTGGAACACTGGGGCAGCGAAATCATACGATTACCGTGGTGTCATCGTTTTCGAAAAGCTCCGTTATCCGGCAAAATGTTTTCCGTGCACACTAAAACGCGAGGCCGGCGTTTTCAAATTCCTCCAACTCGAAGAGCGTTTTCGTGACGGATTAGTTTGGACGGTAGGCTTAACCGTAGAAATAAAGCTGCGTTTTCAAATTTCCACTTACGTAATGTGGACGACGGCAATTTAACTGTGTCGCAGCAAACTGGGAAGTGACATTTTCGACACTCTAAGAAGACACGCCTCTTATTACTGTTATCGTATATTAATTGCTCTCGTGATTTCCGGACAGAACATTAATTTTTTTAGGAGGCGGGGGGCATGAGTTTTTTTTCTCACCTTTAGGTTGTGCATGATTTTTTTTTGGTGGGCGATCGACAGCTTGGGCAAGAACTTTTTAAAACGGAAATCAGACATAGGACCTGTTAAGTAGAAAGCACTTGCTCGAGTTTTTTTTCCCATGGCTCCCCTTGCACTACTTTTTTCTTGCCTCCCCTTTCCCTCATAAAATAATGGTCCCATCCTCATAACCGGATTTAGAGTTTATGCACTTACTTGGATGGTTCTTTTCGCACGTGGGTTCAGTGCCGCTCCATGTACCGTTTGCCAGGCATTCTCTTTCTCTGTTTCCCTTAAGATTGTATCCACTAACACAGCTATGGTGGCACGTCTTACCATACCTTGGGACACCTATCTGGCACCCGCTTGAGACATAACCGTTTTTTATGTTTGTCAACAACGGACATGACCTCCCTGATAGGAGAGAAAAAATACAAGCGTTGTACTTTGCAAAAACTCAGAATAGAAATTTACCGTCCAATTAGTTACTTTGACTGACGGGATCAAGCATTGTACTTCGCAAAAAATTCGGAACAGAAATTTATCTTCCAATTAGTTACTTTGCCCGACGGGATCAGCGAACGTTTTTTTTTTCTTAAGAATCTATTTATAGGTATTTTCTGTTGCCATGCTTTCTTTTATAGCGTAAATCCCTGTTTTACTATGTAAACATATATCAGCAGTCCACAATCCCCTACTTCGCTCTGACTAAGGCCTTATACTCGAGCTTGGTTATTTATTGGAGGGTCTCAATGGGGTGGTGGCTTTTATAGCTAATTATTTTCCTTACGGTGAACAGAAATCTTAGAAATTAATTACCGTTGTTTTAAAAAGTTAAAAATCAATATTCATCGTTTAAAAAAGGTTAAAAATTTATTTTGGTTTCTGCAAAACATATTTAAGGTCTTTAAAGGGTTAAAATGTTTCCATTTTTATGCCTAGCGGATAAATGTTTGGTCCGTTTTACGGCTAACGGTTAATCCCATTGAGACCCTCTCATATTACCCCTATTAACGTCAGGTTGATAAATATATAGCTAAATGGCGTTCCCTTGTCTGCCAACGTATCATAACAGTTTCTATTAAATAAAAACTCCTTTAAAACAAATTAAAAACTCCAACGAAAGGCATTTTTACAGTATGGATTGTGTCTCTGTGATATGCAAATTAGCTATGAAATGGTATCTAGTGCGCATGTGCGCCAGCTGACTGTGTCCCTTTAAAACAGTTGACGAGATCAGCATGCCGCGGGCTGTATGATTTAACTACTAACCGGTTCGTCGTTATAATATTGAAATTACCGCGGGATTGCTCGCATAGTCTGTTTATGTAAATTTTCCTTTGTTTTTTAACATAGCTACCTTCAGGAAGGCTTGGCATGTTTTTCTCAATTACAACTTTGGGCCGCTGACTTGTGATATCACTTAAATGCCACGAGGAAACAATCTTGAATATTTATGATTATGCACACGCTTTTTGAAACCTTCCATTATTCCATGATGTCGTATCGTTTATGGTTTATGCTTTTCATCGGACAACGTTTTTTCAATCAGGTGTATAGTAGCTTAGGATCAGTTGTAACCGTGCCTTAGCTTACCTATGCAAGTTGTTGGAGGCGGAACCCAATGGCCATCAGCACTACAGGTAGCTATCTCAGCAGACGGTTTTTCCAGGACATATCCATCACTGTTACAAACAACTTTACACTTGTCTTCGTATTTGTTTTGTCCCTGCTGGAAACAGCGAGCGGGTTCAAGGGTACTATCGGAATCCCGGCCAGCGTAGAAGTGTGAACATGTTCGGCCTGCGGAATACATGTATGTTCAAGATTCAAGAATCAGTATTAGTGACAAATTGTATGGTGCAACACTGTCGTAAAATGTCAATAAAAAAGTTCAGAAATTAAATTTCCATTGGGTTTATTTACAGGGAGATAACAGGAAAGTCTTTTTATTGTTTTAAAAGTGTTTTTTCCTAATGCATAGGAAGGAATTTTGCGTTTCAAGAATACCACGGTATTGACAGTACATGCAGTATTTATGAAAAACTCTCAGTGTAACGATGAGAAGCATAAAAAATGTACAATTCGTCTCTGAGCATACTAATGATACCGTAAAAAATCAAACGCTCTATACAATTGAGCTTATAAGTAACAAATCTTAGTAATCGACACATGCACTCGGATATTGCCTCGTGTGCCATATTTTTCTTTTTTCGTTCTTATCACATTTTGACGTAATCTATGATTACTGAACAGACGCATGGCAACATGGAATCTATTTCTTAACTAGTCTACGATCATATAAAAGCAACAGCTAATACTCCTAAAAAACGTTTCAATTATCAACTATAGCTTTTTTCCACTTACGTTGACATGAAAACCTGTCCTTTGTGATGTGTCCATGTTTACAGTCACACCGATAATTACCCGGTAAGTTTGAGCAAGTAGTTGTTGCCTTGTCACAACCATCTTTTCCTTCTTTGCATTCATCAATGTCTAAGGGAAAAAGTGGAAATGGATTAGCGCATGAGCAGAGCATTATTTCTAGCGAGTCATGTGCAGATCACGTGCTTGGCTCGCGAGCAATGAAATGGATCCCGGAGAAATACGTTTTTTTTAATTTTATTTTTCCTTAAAGCGGAGCTATTATGACATATTTTCATTGATGGAAACTTAAACATAATGATCTCCTGTTGTTAAAAATTACTATTTAATTGCTCTGAAGCTATAAAAGGAGTGAGTCAGTTCAAGCAAGGTTGTGATGTCAAATTGAAAAAGTCTGCCAGACCTAAAAGAGCTCAGCCACGGCATTTTGAAATATTTTGGCCACGTACAAAATTACCTTTTAATTGAAGGGAACCTGGAAATGGTAGTTTACTAAGGTAGAAAAACACACTGAAAGAGGTACTATAATAAACCATAAAGGAACAAGGATGGTTAAAGATGGAGAAGATTGACACGGATTCAGTACGAACGACGAACTTGAAAGATGCACCAAAGATGACGTAGCTCCTTTAAACAAATTCTGTCATCGAGTCTTGGAAAAATCGCTAAGCACTAATCGCAATTTGCTATCCATCAACAATTCACTGAATATCTTGATCTTGGTATTTCTTAGCATTAATTTCGCCATCTCCTGGCGAGGCCTCGGTCAAAGTGTTAGCACTTTGTTGGCCAAAAGTGCATTGAAATCACCATGAGAATGTCCCTTTCAAAGTAGTTATACACTATAAAACGAACCTTCACAGCGATAGCCGTCCACCACTTGGTACCCACTGCGGTGACAGTCACAATAATACGAGCCCGGGGTGTTGATACAACGATCGCTACACCCGCCATTATTTAACTGACATTCATTCGCATCTGTAAAAGAGCACGCGTTACGCTATCGTAAGGCCTTTTAAATTACAATCTATAAGGTCATCTAGGAGTCTTTCGGCGTCTTGAAGACTTATAGGCTCGATTACCAGCCGCTGTTCGGGAAAGGAGCTAGCGCTCGAGAAAGCGGCGGAAATCGAGCCTAGAAGACGTAGGGAATTAAGGATTACAATTTCCATTGCCAGTCGGAAAGTCTCAGCTATATCTCCGTTTTGAATTGTCTCCAAACCGTTTCAGTGGTTTGCTGGTTTAGTTTTTGTCGTTGTTTATAAACTAAGGTAACAGCAAAAAATTGTTTTGATACTGAACAGTTGTCAAAAGTATTTCGCTTCCTTTGGTTTGCAGTAGTACACTGCGTGATTGGACTTAAAACTGGGACCAATTTAAAGCAGTTTTCATTTGAGTGTCGAAAGCAATCAGGCAATTACCTCGGTTTTGGTTTTGGTTTTACTACGGTTTGAAATTGGCTTAGTAGTCTAATTGGGAAGTAATTGGTTTGGTTTTAGTTTTACCACACTCAATTGAAAACCACTCCGTCATCCAATCAAAAGTAAAACCAAAACCAATCAAAACTCGCTCGCACGCGTTTTCTCGCGCGTCACGTGAGCTGCATGTATTTGCTTCGAGTTTTGATTGGTTCACTGTATTGTCTGTGTCCTTTGTGATTGGGTAGAGTGTTTTATTTTTTGGTTTTGCTTTTAAAATTTAGTCAATATAAAACCACACTAAAGCGGTTTTCAACTGAGTGTCGAAAGTAATTAGGTATTTAAGTAATTTGGAGGCAGCGTGGCCGAGTGGTTAGAGCGCCGGATTTGAAATCCGTAGGTCCCGTGTTCAAATCCCGTTCTGACCGCTAGCTGATATTGTTCTCGGTAGCCCCGAGTTCATCTTCTCGGCTGCGCTTGTAAATAGCCAACTAGTCTGCCTCGCGCCAGTTGGGATTCTTAACCTGGTTATGTTTATTTGAATATTTATTTATCATTGCTTGTTTACATTGGCTGAAAAGCCCCAATGGAAAGTGGCCAATTAAGTGTACACAAGTATACATAATTAGGCAATTGCTTTGGTTTTAGTTTTACTACAGTTTACGATAGTCTTAGTAGTCTAATTGGTAATTGGTAATTGGTTTGATTTTGGTTTTACGGCACAATTGAAAACCGCTTTAATACTGAATGCGCAGTGATTCATGTGATTATAGGAATGATCAACATTCAAAATTACACTAAACAATTACGAACGTGACATACTTAACGCATGCAAAGTGAAGTGAATGCAAACAAATTAACACATACCCGTACAGCCTCCTTGAGAATCTGAATTGTAGCCTTTTGGACAAGTACATGTAAATGAACCAATGGTGTTAAGACACACAGCAATTTTGTCCTTACAGCCACCGGACGCCGCTTTACATTCGTCGATATCTCAAGGAAAAATAAGAGAAAAGCATCTCTATTTCGTGCACAGTATGTCATTTGTAACTTTATTTTTCTTAAAAGTAATTTCAATCAGTTAAATATGCCTTTTTATGGCGATTCGTTATTGAAAACGATACAGTACATTGGCAACGGAGAAAGTACAAAATAATACATACAGTAACACACAGTGTCGGAGGGGAATTCTTTATGCCACAACCAAATTTATACTGTACCGCAGAAAATTCAGCCAATCAGATTACAGGAAAGCGGTTGTATATTCGATGTTATAATCCATCAAATATTTTCGCTCGCGCGCGATTGGTCTAAACACGTCACGTGACCGAATATTCCCCAGCTAAAACTGGGGAACATCCGAGAATATTCCCCAATTTTCAAAACTGCGCGCGTTGCGAAAAAGATTTGAAGAATAATAAACAGCCTCCATTTTGGTTGAAAATATGCTCGGATATTTGTCCTTGGACATTATCTGTTCCTCGAAGCTCACAGCTTTCCTTGAGCTACGCTCTCGGAAAACTGTTCACTTCTCGGAACAAATAATGTCCGCGGACAAATATCCGAGCGTATTTTCGCGCCAAATGAAGGCTATTGTTTATGTATTATGTATTTTATGTTTATGTACATCCAACTTTCCGATCGTGCGCCACGCGTATGTCTCGTAATTGATTTTGTTGGCCCTGGTATTTTCTACGAGTATGGTATAAAATAGCTATGACCGCCGAAATAAAGCTGCATTTTCAAATTTCTCCGCTATATGTGGACACTGCCTTAGCTGAAGTAATTTTGGAGCCAGCTAGCCTGCGTAGCCGTACGAAGAGTTGGAGCTTTCCGCATTCTGGCCGCGCGTAAATTGGATCGAGAACAAAAAATCGACGAAGCAGGTGGTGGTTAGGCGAATTTACACGCGGTCAGAATGCCGAAAAGCTCTTCGTACGGGAACGCTTGCTACGCAGGTTAGGAGCCAGCAGATTGCAGGCTATAAAGCCTGATGTCGTACACACGCAATAACGTCTTGCAGAAATGTTATTAGCACTGACTAACGGTGCATAAAAAACCCCATTGTTACTGTAGAAGGTGTGTCTGCGATATATTTTAATTGTGTTACGTATCTACATGCTACAATAAGATAAAAGATACAATTGTTATACCCCTGGCAAGTGCCATATTATACCCCTACCTCTCCATAACGGCCACCCCTCTACAACGGCCAATTTCCTCCGCCCAATTTCCATGGTGGCCGTTGTGGAGAGGTCCGACTGTATATTGTTTGTAAATTCTCGGCCTCGGGTTTATTCTTAAAACGTTTCTTTAAATGTCGAAAATTTTCAGCCTAGCCTCGCTATTCTTATAACATGCGTTACTCAGAAGGGCTACTTACCCACACATCGTCCATCAGATGTTTTCTCGTAACCCTTTCTGCAGTTTGCTGAAAGGAAGATCAGCAGATGTGTTATACCAACCAAAACTGAGTTCGAGTATTGAAACTGATTTCATCCCTAGAACAGATTTGTATCGGAAAAACTCTCCGCCCTGACTCATTTGTTTGCAACGGTGAGCAAGAATCCTAGGCTTAGTCTCCTCCGCAACCGGTTTTTTTTTTTTTGGGAGGGGGGGAAGTCACGCAACGCTCTCCCCCAAGATTGTTGCGTGACATCCCAAAAAACGGTTGCGGAGGAGACTAATCACCAAATGGTCCTGATTAAGGAAGGTTTTGGAATTGGAGGTTGCAAATAATTTGCAAATGTGTACAGCATGCACATATTTGAATTTCACTCGATCATGACAGAGCCCAACATTTAAATTTTTCGTTCAACATTACCAGTATGTCCGATAAGTGACCGTGTCAAAACTTTGAAAGCGGTGGCTTCAATCCAAGAAATTGTAAGTCCAAAATAACTAAAACTTTAAAATTCATTTTCTGGGATTTACGGAAAAAATTAAAATCAGTCTTGCTATTGAGTTACTCACGCGAAATCATGTTCCACTTGTATTTCACTATATCGTTGAAACTGAAAAAGTAGCGCTGCCGCGGCTGTGTTGTCACAACAACAACCTGCAGGGTAAATTATAATAATAGAGATTAAAAGTCATTTAAAAAAAATCTCCTACCCGATGTCCTTTATTTTTAAGGTGGTTTTCTTCTTTAGTTAGGCTGTGAAGTTAACTTCACCGTGTTTTTTTTTTTTTTTAGTCAGTCATATAATAAATGAATAATCTTATGAACGCTCGAGCAATATAGGATTTTTATTATATTGCTTGTTCGTGTAGCCGATATAACGCGCGCTCTGATTGGCTAATTGTAGGGCGTTATTCTCCCGTAATGCCAACGGGCTGATTACGGGCTTGCAAAAACAAAACAAAAAGCCATATAATAAACAATTTATTAACCTCGAACATTCGGTCTTTACGGGGAATTCTCAAACCTCAACCTTGCCGTATTGACCTTGCTATCGATCGGTAGGATCGTCCAATTATGAAGGCAGTTTCAAATATTACTCGTGGTGTAAATTCTTAATTGCACTGGCATTCATACGATTACCTCCAGGGCTGGATTTGGGGGAGGGGGGGATTGATTGAGTGGCTAGCCACCCTATTTTTGAGAAGTAAACAGAAAAAAATAGAAAAAGGGTGTGAATATTATGGCAGAAATAAAGGCAAACTTTCTTGACAGACCTTATTGTTATTTTTACTTTGTGGCATTGCTAGTATTTCTCAGTTTTAAATTAGCAGTTGCAATCCTCAAATTGCAACATTTTGGGATACTGCCCCATTGATTCAGCTACCCGAAAGTACCAGCCACCCCCACCGTCCTTGAAAAATCCTAGATCCGCCCCTGACCCTACGGATTTTACAACAGTCCCCTCAAAACTGCATGGATCAAACACATCTTAAAACATTTAGCTCGCATGTTAATCGTAATCATCGCCTGAAACATTTGGAGACTTTTTTTTCTGATACGTGAATAAAGATGCTCAGGTATATTAAGGAGTGGGTCTGTTGTTATTTAGTGTAAAACCTCCAGGGGTGGTCTATCTGGAGAACCATGCGTACAGAAGGCTTCTAACTTAGCTATGGTAAACGACGGCTCAAAACAACTTTAGTTAATAGTGTTGTTGCCATGGCAACCAATCACGTGACCAAATAACAGCTCACTTCCGGTTTAGATTTTAAGGCCTCTGCAGACAGGGAAGAACGGTTCTTGTTCAGTATTTTATTGTGTAGTCTGACTACTTACCCAAGTACCATACCCAATGTAATTGGAATGCTTGTCCAAGTCACGTGACCAAAGAACTGTCACTAATGTAACTTTATACACACTATTTAAAGAGACTTTCAGCAAGGTTTGACAACCGTTCCTATTACAATGGGTGCGGTTCTTGGGCAGATAGTAAAACTACAGAACAATACGCTGATAAAGAAACGTTTTCCCCTGTCTGCAGAAGCTCTCAAAATTTAACCGGAAGTGGTCTGTTATTTGGTCACGTGACACATTTCAAGTAAAACAACGACGTTAATTTATCTATTAAGTGGAGATGTAACCTGCAGCCAAGATTTGTCCACATTGTATGAACCGTTTCCAAGATTGACCACCCCCTCACTTTTTGACTAAGGAAAAGATGACCCAGCCCTTAATATACCTGAGTGGTGATTTTTTTTTCTTTTTTTCCGTCCTTCTCCTTTCGAATGCTAGGCTCTTTCATCTTAATGCTGTTTTTTCTGTAATAATCATTTTGAAAACTCCTAGATTCAATTATTTTGAAGATAATCTTGATGTATCGCAAAAATTAATTTTAAATATGACACAAATTCGTTTGTAAAGTTGCCAAAGCTTTCGGCTGATCATGTGAAGTATTACGATATCCCAGGCAACCTAGTGGGATGAGTGTGCTGATGATAGTCACGTGGATCATTTTTCATAGAGCAAACATTACTAATCAACTGAGATTGTTGATTATACAGTCCTTTCTTTGTCAAACGTATTTTGACAGCGGAAAGTTTACCAACATTTTTATCATTAATCGTGAACATTCTGTCACTGCAAATGGAAAAACATTTAAATTGATCAATTTTTGTTTAATGGTCCTGAATTCAACTTCTCCACCATTTGTAAATCGCCAACTGGTCCGTTTTTCACCAATTGGTTTTTAACCCGTTCAATTTTGGTGTTCTATTCTCGATTTATAGCCGTCCCTAATTAGTATAGCAGTGCTAAATTACACTATTATAGTAAAATCCCCATAGCATATATTTGGAAGGGCGTATGACCACAGAGCATTTAATCTCAATTTCTAGAGTTAGCCCGTGTGGCAGCTTTCGTCTCGATCCGCGGCTAGTAAAGCTAGCATTGTTTTTTTGACAAGACAACTAATTTGAGTTTCCTCATATAGACCTTATTCCTAAGGTAACCCCTCTCAAGTAGGTTTTAGACCACTCCCGGTTTTGGAAATCCAAGCAAAATCTAGAAATAGCCAATCCCGTGTCGAGGACTTTGCTCACGTGATCATCCATAAAAATATCCACGAAACGCGCGTGGTTACGTTATCCGGGGAAGAACTGGATACCTATCTACAAATAACTTGGGAGGGATTACAATTGAGAATGAGTCATGTTTGGGGGGGGGGGGGGGACTCTCTTCGCTTTATCCTCTCTTGTTTTTAGGCAGTCCTACGTTTTAGCAATAGCGCTGGGGAGCTTAAGCAATGACGACGGCAACGTCAAGGACGACGCTTGGGAAAAAAATGGATTTATATTTTACCTTTGAATTTCGCAAATATCGAGATCTGTTTAGTATGCCGAGCGGTCTAAAACTTTACCCAAACTAAAGAGGCAACGCCAGCGTTTAATTCCTGAAGAAAATACGAAAAATTAGCCGTCGTGGCTCACGTTCTTCAAAATATGCAGAAGTTGGTCATTTCACATTGTTGTTTTGCATAGGACGATCAGGACGGTTACAAAATATGTAAAGATTTATGACGCATGTGCATAGCCATAAAGTTCTGCTCATTAAAACTTTTTTGGTGACGTTCTCGTTGCCGTTGCCGTCGTGGTTTGCCTAAGCTCTGTAATGATTCTACTGATACTTGCCTTTGGAAACCAAACTCTCCTGGTAAGTCGTGAATTCCAGTTTCAGCGCCACCTTGCCCCACAAGAATGATTGACACCTTGTCTGTTGTCGAGCCATAGCCCGTAGATATAAGAACTCTATAGACTGCAAAAAGTGTATATGCAAAACGTATGACAGCGTTTACCAACCAAACTATGACTTTAGAAACACAAAACATAAGAAACACGTGTCTTAGAAAAGACAACACCTTTAGCACGAAATTGATTAATCACAATTGCGATAGTACATTACGTTCTCTGTTTGAAAATAGTCACGGGACAGAATATTCTCTTTGCTTAGCTTTATAAGAAAGGAGCTTCTACCTTAAAACGTAAATGGCCTTAAGTGTTAATTATTTATAATCAGACGAAGATTTAAGGTGGCTCTGAACCCACTCGACAGATTTGTTTTAAAGTTGTGCAAAAAGTTGCATGCCATCAGGCTTTTCACAAAAATCGATTGTTTTTAGTGGAGGGTGCGGGATGTACAAAGGCTAAATTAATGGTGTTTCTAAAAGGTTGAACTGTTACTATGGTAACCTATCATACCATAAAGGTTACAATTTTCTGTTCACAAATGGCTGGGCATTTACGTGGTAGCAATACTGTAGCATCGTTTGTGATAGAGCGGTGATATTGATCAGTCAAAGTATAGCTGTTAGGACGTTACTGGGAACTGTCAATGCCAACCACCACCTTAACTTTGGACGCTTTCTCTTCGACCAAAGTCTAGGACTTGGGGACTTTAGGATTTCATTAGAACCGTGGCGTTTCTCGAAAATCTAAGAACAGTGATGAATTTCCAAAACATAAACTATTCAACCGAAACTTAAGTAAATTCCAGGCCCAAATTCAAATGAAATGGAAATTCCCGGCGGCAAATTTTCGAAATGTTTGGGTTGTACTGAATTTCTGTTCCATTCGCCTGAATTTTTTTGCCAAATGCAAAGAGTACAGTTGCTGTGCATTTCCAAATGGTTCCATTGCCTGGGGGATCGTAGCGACCCAGCCAGCTATTTCGAAAACGCAATCAATTAGGGGGTGAACAAATAAAACTGTCTGTAACGCTAGCAATTACGATGCAAAGTTTACCGTTACCAAATTTTAAGGCGTTTGTTTGTTTAACCTGATAAAAATTCAATTTTTCGTTCATGTTGACAATTGCTGTAGGTGTTTTAAAGTTGATATCGAGAATTCTAATTGTTGACCTGTAAAGAATTTATAATATTTTTAGCATAAAAGAATTCAACTTACAAATTAGTTTGTCTTTATATATTTAACATTTGCCGATCATTGCCCATCATTAGTCGATTAGAACGTTTTTAGTAAAAGTTTACTGTATTTTCGTTTTGAAAACTGGCTTGCAAAGGCCAAAAGAGTATCAGTAGTTCTCAAATAAGAGTGAAATAAGTTCCAGCCAGATAGCTGAGTGTCGAGGCAATGGTGTTTACTTAAATTAGCGAGCATCATTTGAAACCTTTTTTCGACCGCAGCGGTCCGCGGTTACAATACAGTAAAAAAATGTATCTTATCAAATTTCTCTAAGCATTGCTTGAGGGACTGACGCACGTTCACTTGAGTAATGCTATCTACTTACCATAAGCTGTAGCTAGTTGTATTTGCAACAAGCCAAGAAATATGAGTAGCAGAGGGACCCTCATGCTCAGCACTGTTGAGATCTATTCAGCAAAAACTATTGAGTTCCACAGACGTACACGTAACTAGCTGCCACGCAACTTGTGAAGATAAAGAAACAGTCACCTTTTATCTAGTGACCGAAACAATGCGAGAAATTTAGCAATCGATTACAATACGTGTTCGACTAGCCAATCAATGTGTTTAAACGACCGTCCCAAACAATGTGGGCGAGAAGAAACCAATAGGGTGGTTTTAAAACGAGAGTAAAACTACACGACGTGGCTTGCTTGAACGTGTTTCTAGAACAGACACATCTCCAAGACGCACGAAAACTAATCATCAACTTTCAGACCATCACAGTAATTAGGTTTTAAATTTAAACAGCTGCTTTCTGTATGTCATTACAGCATGAATTATGCACTGTTTCAGTTATTATTACAGAACTTTAAAATGTGGCTGGGTAAACCGCACAAATCGCCTTTTAGTAAAGGAGTCCAAAATGCCTGAGTAAGTTCTTATTCTAAATGAAATGTGGTCCAAAAGAAAAATAGAACAAATTAAAGTCACGAGAATTCAATTATCTTCCAAAAGCATATACCTTTTTCAAGGCAGTGCAAATCAAAAATTACAATTTATCTTTTGTGCACAACTGAACAAACAGAACTAGCAAGACAAATGGAAGATGGTTTACATGTCCTCTAATTTTCTCAAATTACATTTTAATAACTTTCAATGAGTTGCTCATTAAAAAAACAGTTTCCTGTTTCTAAAAGGTTAAGAGGTAAGTGAAACTGATGCAATTATTTTTTAGGGATATTTATGTTGTTGTAGTCTTTTTTTCTGGTTATTAATGATTATTTTTGGCAAATTTTAATAAAAGCCTGAAACGGTTAATTGGTCTCATTTTATTAAGCTGGTCGTTTAGACGAATTATGGTGCAACAGTCGTCTGTCAGATAACACGTGCTTACAAATCAATCAATAGGGGCTTGCATTAGATTCAGCCAAACCCCAGCTGTATGAAAATTAAATCCATTTCAGTGAATTTACTTCCATTTGTTTTTTTTGCAGATATATACAACGAACCTTCTGGATAGTAAAAAATAAGAAAGGGAAACAGCAGAAAACCCGCGTGTAAGAACCTACATTTTTTGTCTGGCAAAATATGTTCCTGTATTTTGGGGTTACTTATATGTATTGGCAATTTAGGCCAAGTGGGTTCTTTTTAGGTTATTGATTTCTATGAACGAGATATAGCTGTTGATCACCAGAAAAAAAAAAAAAAACTGGCGTTCGGCTCTTAAATATATAATGTAATTCTATGAACGAGATATAGCTGTTGATTACCAGAAAAAATAATAAAATTGAGTTTGGTCTTCAAATAATACAGTGTATTTAATGAATATTCACAACTGTATTATGCCGATAAGCCTCACACAAATGATTACAGAATGTATATGTAGGTTTCCCTCCATAACAAGAATTTATAATTTAACTGTAACCCACATATAAAAACCTGATCCTGCTTGGCTAAACAGATTCTTAGACCCCAGTTATATGGTCTCGGGTGCCCGAGACAACCATCCCCTCCCCCCTGAGGCAAATGTATTGAGCGTTTATATGTGATAACGTTGTCTCTGTAGTTCGAGTCAAAGTTGACCCTGCATGATTATTCACAACTCTTATTCAGTAATCAAATGTGCATATATCCCTCTTTCTTTGAGTTTTCCTCGGTCATTCGATCAAAGTGGGTTTTGCGGAGTTAATTTTCACTTCTTTGATACAAATTTCTGATTTAAATCATTTCGTGACACTCGCCACGCCAAGAATTGTCTCGGTTAAGCGAGCCAAAGTCTGATATGAAGAAAAGTTGTCCCGCCAGCCAGGGTTACCCTACCTGCCGAAGCGAGACAGCTCGCCCACCCGAGTTATCTCGCTCCCCCAGACGGGTTCGCGATCCTCTTGTAAACGGTTGATTGAATTTTGCAAAGAAAGAAGGGAAAAGTTACCTCGGCTAGGGTAACTTAAGGAAGGGTTGTCTCGGGTAGCCGAGACCATATATATAAATGAGGCCTATTTTTTGGTTCTTAAAAAACTAGGTTCTTAGACACTGGTTTTTACTGTAGTTAAGGGTCAAGATTTCAAGTTGACTCCGTTACCTGCAATCTGACTCTCAGCCTAGATTCCAGAAAATGTCACGTGGCTGTAAAATAAATGGAAACCGACACTGAAATAAAGAGAGCGCGTACGTGCAATAATTACGCCCAAAATTCGTGCTCATTATGAGCAGAAGATAGTCTCTTGTAACTCGTTTATGCTACTGTGTGCTCGAGACGGACGCTTGTCAGCCCCGCTTGCGTCCTCACACATCGGGTTCAAAGTTCGTCTTTTTCTATGGTCTGAGCAGTTTTCCCGACCGATTCCTCAGCTTCCGTCAGTTTCGGTATGAGGTCATTCCAGAATGCCACGCGATCCGGGAGTAAACGTTCTTCAATCTTCATGCGCAAGCCTAGCACCAGGTATTTCTCGCTGTCGGCTGTGAATGGCGGCCAGGGAATGGTGGCGTCTGCGGCATCCACTCGATTCTTATCGTATTCGTTGGGATCACTAAAAACAGGAGTTTAAATAAAAAAAGTCACAAAATCGCTTAAATATTTTGGCTTGAATGGTTCTTGGAAGGCCTAGAAGGCGCTCAGCTTGGGAAATTGAGCCTAATGATCTAGAACAAGAGGGGTATAGTAAAGAGAGTTAATCCCCTACAAAGAGTATTTTCACATGACGTCACGGCGTTACTCTCGGTGGGTCTTTACTTTTGGGGAGCAAAAAACGTTATATAAAGTTGGTGCGACTATGCTCTTTCAAAGAAACAAAAGACGAAAATTCGTAAAAACATGACATGAAATGTGGTGACACGAAGTGATCTATCACGGTTCGTGACACGAGCGATACCTTCCCTTGTTTTAGAGTGCCTTAGTTATAATTATCAACCAGTACCGTTCGTAACTTTCACATGACTATTGATTGGAAAAATTTAATATCCTTTGAACTTTGGTCTTCCTATAATTGGGTGTGACGGTGCGGATGGGCTTGTTTCTCTCGGGGGATTCGCTACTCTCGGGAGGTCACTACTTCCGGGATTTTCTAGCGGCCACAATTTCTTGACGTTGCATTCGGTAGGGGGAGGGGGTCGCTACTTTCGGGGGGTCGCCACTTTCGGAGGTTTACGGTATATTTAGATCAATCCCTACTTCACACTTCGCAAGCTACACACTTATTGTGCAACGCTTTCCAGTGGCATATATGGAATATCCCACGAGTCACTTTTATTGCTCGGTATACAAACGAGCCTTTAGACGAGTGTGTATATCGAACATACACGTGACAAGTGGGATATTCCATGGTATACCGCGAGAGAGCGTTGTATAACTATTTTATACCATGCCATAGAAAATACAGTGGCCAACATAATCATTGGGACGCGCGGCGCATGATGGGAGGTTGGATGTAATGCCATTAAGTATACAACGGCTTTCCCGTGTTCTGATTGGCTGAATTTTCTATGTGCTAAACGGCTTGTTAACACAAATTTCATAATTTCTTACCCAAACGTTACAAAGTTTCCCCACGCTTCACCAACACCCTGGCACAGTCCCTTCTCCAATTCAGTGTATTTAGAGGCCAGAGGGAGGGTAGCCATCGCTTGATAGGGTGCCCCGAATATATAAGGCACCTCGTCACCGTGAGTGACCCCATAGGACTCTGGGTACACAGAGTATCTTGCGCGATGCGTGAAATAGTAGAAAAACGGAGGTACCCCGGCTGCGGCAAGAGATCTGGCTAGTTTAATTGCAGGCGCAACAAACCACGAATCCCCAACGAGTCGCTGCCAGTTTTCCTCGATGCTCTCCTGGAAGTCTGGGTCGGTATGGTTTGTGTACTTATGGAGAATAGCTCTTCTGATCTTGTCGTTCTCTCCATTCTGGACCAGAAGAGATTCTTGTACAGCCTTCTGAAATACTGCATGGTCTATTGGGCGCCCGGCGGCTTTCGATTGCAACTTCCAGGAAGACATTGATCCACCGTTCTTGTTTACGCCAATGATCGTCTTGACTTTCTTGAACCTTCCTTGGTTTAGTAACAGTGATGGGTCGTCTGGGAGGAAGTGCCCGTCCACTGTTACTAAGGGCAGATCCTTTCCTAAGTTCGCATCTGAAAGGGAATCAGTTGCCTCAAGGAACTCCTCTGCGGTCTTACTTCTAAGGCAGGATAACATGTCCCCTGAGATGCAATTTAGTTTTTTCAGATATTGCTTCCCATAGTTGGGATCCTTGCTGGTGTAGGCGGCAAACGGAGAAGTTACCCCTCCCCCTTGAAGTATGGCTTGATGGAACAAGCCTTTAGACAGCGGTGAAATCAAGTGCAAAGCAACACTTGCCGCGCCAGAGCTCTGACCAGCTATTGTTACTTTGTTTGGATCTCCACCAAACGTTGCAATGTTCTCCTGGATCCACTTCAATGCTGCCACTTGGTCGAGCATCCCATAATTTCCCTTCAGTTCTGACCCAGGAACGTTGAGGAATCCGAGGAGGCCCAGGCGGAAGTTTATAGTAACGACAATCATCCCGGAACCAACAGTGGCCAGTGCTGAGCCATCGTAGTTGTTCCCAGTCTGTGTGTAATAACCTCCGCCGTGAATCCACACAAATACCGGAAGTGGATTGTCAGGCGTTATACCAGAGGGCCTCCAGATGTTTAGATATAAGCAGTCCTCGCTCATATCCCCTATTGACAAGAAAAAAAAAAAACAAATTGTACGTTAAAACTGTATACCGGAAAAATATGGCAGATTGCTTGACTAAATGCAGACAATTACAGTCAATAGACTGTCTCTTGCTACAGTCCAATTTTCTCCCTAAGATAGATAGATAATATTTTTTTTATCCACGGTAAAAAATTATTAGTTTTAAAAATATACCTAAAAGCAAGTATGATGAAGAATATTTAAATTAAATTTAAAAACTGCTTTCCACGAATGTCGGGCCTTACTATTTTTCTTTGAGTAGGCGTTTGAATTGCCAAAGAGACTGTTGCAAAGAATGGCGTCACTATAGCTAAAGCTATTTTTGTATTAGTTTGTGCGCAGTAATGAAACGTCGAGTTTATTTTATTCTCAGAGTCGCTTAGGCTATACATGCGTTTTTCGTTTCTTGGTTGACAGGTACCTTCTACAACAGAACCAATCAAATGCAGAACAGCTATCGCATTAGCATTGAGCATTCGCTATCAGATTAGGTTTCCTTTGCCTGACCTTAAATTATTGTGTTGCAAGCTACAATAGCATTGTGCATGATTCCTTAACACACCGATTATTTATAGTCTCGTTTCAGTTGTCTCAGAGTCCCTCAGGTTATATGCAGTTTTCGCCTTTCAAATTTAGAACTCAGTGTAAAGATAGTCTGGAGCCAACCCATGCAGATAGTTGTAAACCATCGTAGCTCTTTGAATTTGCTGCTGGTAAGCTAGATTTTTCCACCCTTGAAGTTTTTGAACAGGTGTGTTTGTGTTCGGCTAGATCGTAAGAACACGTCAAACGGTTGCAATGATCAGTTCAACCTGTAAAAAAGCTTCTCGGCGAGGTGGTGGGTTTGAGATGGAAAGTAGATTTGTCACTTCGCAAATGAATCCGAGATGGTAGCCTTTTAAACTATGCGCGTCATCTCAAAGATCGCATGGAAAAATATGGGACTGTGAAACGTACAGAACACTAGAAGATCGATGTACACTATACATAATGTGGGTGGGGGGAGGGGGTGGCAGGTATGGGTCTGTACCTCCCGCTTTCCGTCAATTTTTTCTCCCAGTTCACTTCTCTTTCTCAGTGGCTCAGTGTCACATCTTGATGACTTCGAAGATGTCGCGCTTTTCCGATTTGTTTCTTTCTTTCAAACAAAAAATAAACCTAAACGCTCGACTTATCATGCCGAATTTAGTGAACATGAGAAGCTGAGTAAGATTCCGTTGTAAACGCATGGAAATGTGCGACTCATAAACTTGCCAATTTTGACAAATAGAAATGTATGTCAGAGGGCAAGCCCTTGGCCCTCTAATCTCGATTGCTGAGAGCATAATGCTTATGTCGCTAATTCACCCTCGCTTCTAACTGTAATACCTAGAGGGTCTGATAGCTTAGCTCAGAAATGTCACCTTTTCAACTAATAACTGAAACTCGGGCTATGCAAAATGTACTGAAACCACCAAAAATTAATCCAACAATAACTAACATTACGGTAACCTCATTCATCTTCTACACAAGATGATATGAGGATCATGCATTTAACCAGCCGATGACATCTCTACACGGATTCCAAAGCTGAGCTCGTCATTTCTACAGAAACTCCAATACTGACATTTATGAGTGCTGCACTCGTGCTTTTCACTTCAAGAGCCAAGGGAAATGAAAAGATTCCAGTAGTACTAGTGTAAGCCAATATCAAGGTCTCGGTTTGTGTCATTTGCCTCAACCGTAATTTATACGGCAGTAATCGGCCCGAGTTTTACAAAAACCTCGACCTTGAGTTTTGAGTGAAAATGCTGCCAACGTCATCCAATAATTGCAAATTATTGGCCAAGAAGTGCAGTAAACCCGCTCTGATAATACTGATGATAAATTTGTGTCATGCATGAATTTATCGTAATATTATTACATGCATAATCCCACAGTCTCGCTTGACTTACCAACCGTCACGTTCCAAGGGAAAGGCACAGTGTTCTGGGGACATTTTGCGGCGAATTGTAAGCCTACGTCTTTCACTCCTTCCCAAGGAACTACCGGCTGCGGAGCAGCGAAACGAAGGTTCCCAACTGGAGGCGCTGCATACGGAATGCCAATGAACCTATCCGCAATGTATCCAAAGGGAATCGGATAGGTGACGCCAAGAACAGATCCTGATTTCAGAACGACTACAGGTCGAGTTGGCTTCTGAATTTGTGCATTACACATCATCAAGAAACAAATGAAAATGGCTGCAATGTTCGGCCTAATCATAAGCCCTGAGAACCTCACCATCTCTACGTACTTTGTCCGTGACTCGCTTTTACACCTTGTTGTTAGACCCGATACGTACAACATAATTTATACAGGCGAATAATTATGACTTTCGTATGACGTGTTTGAGTTGAGGGGCGGGGGGGACGGGGTTGGGGTTCTGCTGTTTTTCAGGTTAAACGCTCTCCTCTTCGCATGAAATGAAAGCAATTTTATCACGTCTTCTCGCTTCTATGCTCAAAATTATAGTCTACGCTACTGTTTCGTCAAGTTCTATTTAGTTCAAAATTCATCATTAATTCAACTTATTTTTGAGCTGGATCAGACGTTTTGAAATTTGGCCCTTATTAAAGCTAATGCCTATTTGTCTTGCCAAACAAAGAATTTCCGATCAGTTAGCCTTAAAATAATACCAGAACAGCTTAAAAAACCCTTGTTTGTGTTTCGTGCGTTCATTGAGGATAAAAACATGACTAAATATATTCTTTTGTCCATGGCATATATTGTGATTTTCTTTGCTTTGCTTGTTGTTTAATATACTCACTTAACTGTCGACGAGAGAGATAACTGATTCAAACTCGGCATGTGTGCAGTTGCTTATATAGATAGCAACGCAAAGGAACGCATCCCCAAAGGAGCTCACTCTCGGCTCTAAGAGATTAGCTTTGCACTACTACATGTACAGTGGATGAAAAAATGATAATTTATGCTTGTTGAGCCTCGCTGCCTTGAGATTGCGTGCCTTCACGTTACTCTGTTGACAGATGCCTTCTACATGTGAACCAATCAAAGCGGAGCAATTATCGCATTAAGTGTTATTATTAAGCATCCGTTATGCTTCGTTTGCCTGACCTTAAATTAATGCGTTGAAAGCTACAATAGCATTGTGCACGATTCCTAAGCACACCGATTTATAACCTCGTTTCAGTTGTGCTTATTTACACTTGCAGTCCTTGTATATCATGCGATTTTCAGTTTACCAAAGCCCCGGTTTCCTTTTATTCCTCGGAGCTTCGTTCGCCGTTTTGCTGATTCGCACTGGCGCTTCAGCAGCTTCGGCTACCGAAGACGAGCTTGTTGTTCACCTTAAGACAGGATCTGTTCGTGGTCGATCACAAAAGAGCATATTCGGTTTAAACTTGGAGTATTTCCTTGGGATTCCGTATGCCGCTGCACCGGTTGGTGACCTTCGCTTTTCTCCTCCCCAACCAGTCCAGCCTTGGGAAGATGTCAGAGATGGAACAAGCTATGGAGCCAGGTGTCCTCAGAATGAAGATTCATTCCCAAGAAATATTACCGTTGGTATGTTCAAAGCTTTCTGAGGCCCGGTCCACAATACACCGGAGGAATTTGAAAACGCAGCTTTATTTCTGCGGTTAGGCCTACCGTCCATTTTAATCCTTCACGAAAACGGAGCTTTTCGAAAACGATGGTACCACGATAATCATGTGAGTTTTCCTCAAACACAAATCCAAAATGGCCGGTGATTGTTGCGTTTTCAAATTTCTCCAGCGTAGTGTGGACAGGGTCTTATATTTATTCAAACTTTATTCCTTGATACAGGGGACGTATGGTAATTCACGAGCGTCCATGGGTTGCGTAGCCTCCCATGTCACGCAGACGCTCTTAGGGCTCGTCACGCGTTCCTTCCCAAACGCGCGACGAACTCTAAGAGCATATGCGCAGCGCAGCAGGCCATGCATTGCGGGCATATATCCAGCATGTTATTCTAAATGCACGGCACCCCAGCCGGGGGGGAGGGGGAGTACTGCCTATATGGGCTATATAGGTATGTGCGGCCCCAAAGGGTATGGCTTTTTCAGCCGTTTTGGTCATAAATAGGGTATCGATTTGGCTATTTTGGTCTTAAATAGGGTAGGGTTTTTGTACTCTAGTCTCTTGAATTGGGTATGTTTTTGGATGAAGCTACTTTTTCATCATTATCGATAAGACCGTAAACAGAAGACCTTCAAAATTTATGTTTAGGGCAACTGTGTCAGCCGCAACTGTCATAAATAGGGTATCAATTTTATAAATAGGGTAGGGAAAATCGAAGATTTTGGTCATAAATAGGGTAAGGGTTTTGGGAAGTGGGCCACACGCCCCCACCAAATTTTTCTGGGAGTACCCCTCGGGGCGAGGACTTCCTCGCGACATGCCCTGAATTTACAAGTTAGATACATTCAACGCTCTAAATATTTGCCCAATCCACGGTGTCACGTACAGAATAAAAGTTACTCCCACTGTTTGCATTGTTTCTCTTAGACAAACATAAAATAATTACACGTTATTTCATGATGCAACGTGAAATAACAGCGGATGCTCTGCTAGCGTGCTAATAAACTGTCGTTATGACCGAGGTCCAGCAAACTGTGAGTTAGTTCGGAATAAAATTAAAATTAGTTACGAAATTACGAAGGCAACAGCCTCTCTGTTACCCGTCTGAAAGGGTCACCTTGCTTGGGTGCTCCTTGGTTAGGGGAGAAGAAGCAAACCACGCATCAGAACAAATATAGGAAAACAGACGATTTCTTTTAAGACAATACATCTTTGGACAGAACTTTCAACCCATTAAAAAAAAAACAGCGTATTTCCTTTGTCAAAAACAGTAGTACCTACTGTCAGACCAATACCCGAATTAGTCAATTTTTTTTTATTATTATCCCTCAGGGACTAAACTGTAAATTCTTCCTTCATCTCTCCTGTCCTACAATTAGACATTACTTGGCACGAGGAAAAACTAAAAAACCTAGCGGTTCATTAAACCGAGATTAAAAGAATTACTCTATCTGAAATATACTACATTTATTTAATATACCGGTAAAAATATTTGTATTATGCATTGAGACCAAAAAAAAATTTGTTGTTGTTGTTTTTGGGGAAGGTTGTGCCAAGGACCCTGATCTTGACTGTTATATACTCATATCTTTTAGGTACAATGGATGAAGATTGCCTGTTTCTTAATGTTTTCCGTGCAACGAAGTTCAAGCATTTGAAATTACCAGTCATGGTATGGTTTCATGGCGGTGGTCTGTACCACGGCTCTGGCAATGAATATCTGGGCCTTGTCTGTGGTTATGGAGCCATTGTTGTCACGGTTAACTACCGCCTTGGGTTGCTTGGATACCTTAACGTTCCCGGCTCAGACATTAAAGGAAATTATGGGATGCTTGATCAGGTGGCTGCATTGAAATGGGTTCAAGAAAACATCGCGAGTTTTAGCGGGATTCCCAGCATGGTAACCGTATTTGGTCAAGGCGCGGGCGCTTCAAGTATTGCCTATCATATGCTTTCTCCGCTGTCTACTGGTTTATTTCACAAAGCCATTTTGCAAAGTGGAGCTGCAACCACGCCTTACACGTTCTATTCGTCAAAAGATCCGGATTATGGAAGAGACATCACCAAACGTCTGGGCTGTGATGACAATGCAATGTTGCTTGGTTGTTTAAGACAGAAAAACATTGAGGATTTTCTGAAAGCTTCTGAACTACCTCGCAGTGTGCTGGACCTCGGTCATAAGTACCCCGTGGTTACGGTTGATGGGGGATTCTTAACTGACGAACCAACTAAACTGCTTGAGCAGGGGTTTGTCAACAAAGTGCCAGTCTTGCTTGGAGTAAACAAAAACGATGGCGGCATCGTTCCTCTTTCTGAAATAGCCAGAACTCTTGGCCAGGAAGTTTCTTCCGAGCTTTTCAGTAGTTTGGTAAAGAATGCGAGGTTTTCAGCCAGGGAAGAATCTGATCTCATGAAAGAGGCCATTTTGTACCAGTACACCAACCACTCGGTGCCAGATTCCACTCGCAGCATCGAAAAGCAGTGGCTTGATCTTGTGACAGACTCATGGTTCAATGCCCCCGCAGTACATATGGCCAAAGTCCTCGTGAGAGGTGGTAGTCCTGTGCGTCTGTACCAGTTTAGCCATCGAACGGAGTTGACTCTGTACCCAGAAATCCTTGGGGTCACCCATGGCGAGGAAATCCCTTACGTATTTGCATTGGCGTGGGCCAATCACGAAGGGACCTTAAAGATCGCGTCATCATATAATGCTGTCGAACGAGGCCTTTCATTGGCAGTGGTATTACTTTGGACCAATTTTGTGAAATATGGGTGAGTATCAACGACCCTCGTTCAGTTTGAATTTAGCAGCGCTAATCCTTGTGTATCGCCACTTAAGGTGAGCTGTAACGTTTACGCTTTCATTGAATATTTAGCGTCATCAAGTCTTAGACCGTTATTCGTACTGAACAAAATTCGAAGATAAAATCTAAACTGATTTTTACCAGGCGTCGTCCAAGGTTTTGACTTCGTCGTTGCTTGAGCTTTGTAATATTTAGCTGGAAAATCACGACTGATATTTTACTCAACCTCGTCCAATAACTGCTTATCATTATACGTTGAAATAACTATCTCTTTTCTGATTGGCCGAAGGCATAGAGTGAATTTTCGAAGACGTCATCTAGCTGCAGATTATACAATAATCATGTCAAGGACACTCAAGGTCACGGGTAATCATGTCATAGATGAACGCGGTGCATGATTTTTAAGTGTAATCATGTCAAGTTCGCAGGCTTTGTGTTGCTTACCGTCAGTGGAGAAGCAAAAACATGATTTCCATTTTTTTTTTCGTTCAATGTACAATAAAACAATTATTAGATTCGGTTTTTGTGATATCCAGAAAAATCAAGATCTCGATAAGGGTTATCAGCCTCAGCCTTCGGCTGATAACCACTATCTCGACCTTTATTATTCTGGATATCACAAAAACTGAATCTAATAATTGTTTATTATCATTCGATGCATTTTTTCCTTCTTTTCCATTGGTCGAGAGCCCACCACGCGACCTGCAAATAATTAACTACCTACAAATAATGGTCTGCTCATACGCAGCACCGTCTAAATGTGTTTTGCTGCAAATAATATTCTGCTCATGCGTAATTGTAACCACGCTCTCGTGTGAAAAATGGCAGATCGCTTTCCTGAGCTGTCAGAGAGTGCTTTAAATATGAAAACAAACTGGGTGATCGAATGATAAAACAATTATTGAACTTGGTTATCGCAAAACATCGTGATTTGTCAGTGTCTCGCAGATCAATTATTAGGCTGCTTTAGCAAGAGAACGGGAACGTCACTTGACGACGGCGCGCGCAGTACAAATACCCAAATATGGTCAGATGACGAATGCAGGGCGCGCGGAATAACCTGGATTCTGTTCTAATTTGACCATATTTGGGTGTTTGTTCTGCGCGCGCCGTCGTCAAGTGACGTTCCCGTTCTCTTGCTAAATCAGCCTATTTGCGTCAGCCTTCGGTCTCAGCAAATAATTTCTCTGATCGCCACTGAAAATACAAGATATTTTTCTCAACCTCGTCCAATAATTGTTTTACCACAATTGCTACTAATCTCGCAATCTGATCGGCAGATTTGCCGTTGTCGTTAAGAGTCCAGACAACGCTGCACGCGTCAATGTATCACGCAATGCCTTTTTCAGCTCGCGCTCTGAAAAAAACATTTTCTTTGACGTTGATATTGTGCCCAGAACATTTTGACGACTGTGATGACGCGTATCGTTGTCGATAAGAGTACAGATCAATTAACTATCTTATAAAATGTATAGCGTTGACGGTTGTTTGGGTCTTTCGATAGATCTCCGGGTATTAGCGACCCTCGTATACCAACTGCTAATGACGTTAACTGGCCTGCCTTTACGACCGACGGAGAAGAATACTTAGTAATTGATTTGGAGGAACCTAGAGTGGAGAGCAAACTTGAGGGGGATCGCGTTGTTTTCTGGGAAGATTTGCTGCCTAGCCTGGCGAAAGGGATCCAGAAAGACGAACTGTAGAGAAATTCAAGGTTGCAACTGTATGTTTGGACTTTTTCTTGACTCCTGCATTATCTTAATTGTCCGTGTTTTTATAACAACCCATGTAAGTTTGACGACTCATTTTATGTTAAGCAATGGAGGACTTTTTCCGCGTGTTCACATAGCCCCATGTTGACATGAGGAGGGCCTAGGAGAATTCGGTGCAGTTATGTGAACCAGCAGTCCAGAGTTTGCAGAATTATCCCAACCCCCCGAGTGGTTCCTTAGAACCAAGCAGGCAATCTAACTGGGTTACGCCAATCGTATAATTTATTCCAAGATTATTTGATCTAAAGAAGTAATACAAAATTTCACTGAGAAACTAAAATGACAGACGATCAGAATATAAACGCAAACCTAAATTACAATGTTAAAGGCCTGAGTTACGGTACTAAACAGTTCCTTCTTTGACGATATCCAATCACATTGTTTTACGGTTTGTCCAGGTCAGCAAACAGATAATACAGATTTAAAAACAGCAGAAAACGGGTCAGCGAAACAGGTCAGTAACAAACATGTGTTCTTTTGAAAACATCTGCGAAAAACTACCTTATCCGAGCTCAAAGGTCAGTTGACCGTATCGGAGGCTACG
Source organism: Orbicella faveolata (assembly GCF_042242905.1). Taxonomy (NCBI): domain Eukaryota; kingdom Metazoa; phylum Cnidaria; class Anthozoa; order Scleractinia; family Merulinidae; genus Orbicella; species Orbicella faveolata. The sequence goes on from NW_028301564.1 coordinate 15,427,130, forward strand.
TAAACACGGAAAAGTCCTATATTACTCATTTTTGTAAACATTTCTTGTCATAACCGTGTATACATACTCTTACCTATTAAAACATACCTATCGGCCAATGAGAGTGCGCGTACTATTTTATATATATTATAATGAAATTTGTATCATGAGCCGAAAGCACCTTCGTGGTACCTACGAAAATAAGAAAGAATGGGCTAAGAAAACGATTAAGCCTCTTCCAATCGGATAATTTTTGATTTTTAAGTCAACGGACATGTAAAAAGGACATCAAAAGACATCTTAAAGATGATTTCCAGTCCGTACTGCGCAGTCTCAGCATCCCAAAGTTTATTTATATAATTTGTGGGTCTCACTCGATGGAATGCGAATCGATGGAATTCGTCACTTACCTCATCTTTGAGGCATTTTAAATTCTTTTTCTAACTACCTCTTTGATTTTTAGAGCTACGAAGTTGTTTCATCAAGTGATATCAGAAAGAACAAAACATGCAGTTTATAAAGTTTCGCCTCCATATATAATGGCGGTTAAAATAAAACTTTGAATTTACTTCATGTAAGTGATGCGAAATGTCACAGTTTGTGACGTGTTACATGATCAAAACAAAACTCTCATGATCAAAAAAAAACTCTCAAGAGTGCGCAGGTCGGACTGGAAATCGTCTTTAAGAAAGAGATCGGTAACTTTGTCACGCATTACTACTTATCGTGACAGCATCAAGTTTTTCGGCTGATGTTCTACCGTGAGGTCGCTGAACAACAATGCACGAATCTGGATGTTGTCACGGGATACGAGGTCAAGAAAATATGATAGATATAACATATATACCACGTGTTACGACCTGATTTCGGAACGACTTCAGGTCCACCTGGCGTTTGAGTTTATGCGTTATACGCAATCAAGATAAATGAAAATGACTGCCGTGTTTGGCGTAATCATAACGCCTAAGAACCTCACCATCATTATCATTATCATTATCATTATCATTATCATTATCATTAGCATTAGCACTAGCTTTACTATTACTATTACCATTACTATTTAGGGACGCTCGTTCCTCCAATGGATAGAAAGCTCTCTTATTTTAGTGATTTGTAAAAGTGTACCATGCCTTTGCGTTTTAACCAATAAATCTCGGGTTTGGTAAACTTAATAACGTTTGGTTGCTCTTTCAGATGGTGGGTCCCATTTTTCAATTCAATTGATTTTAAATATTCGTATCCAGTCCCCTGCTCGTTTAGAACATGGCTAATTGTTTCGTCACGTTCCATTTAGTTCAAATTCATCATTCATTTAAACTCATTTTTAGCACTAGATTGACGTTGTGGAATTTGTCGTCTGATGCCTATTTTTGTTGTAAACAAAAAATTATCTGACCTGTGATCAGGCGTTCTTTCCTCCGGTAAAATCTGATTGGCTCTGACATATAGCATCGGTTTCACTGTCACGAAATAAAAAGTAAACCGAAAACCATTCAGTGGATAAAGTCAAGAAATTGTGATATTATAGGAAATAAATAAAGAAGACACTTTTCCAAGTTTTAGGGCTGTGCGTTTTCCCAAACCGCAAATATTCGTTGAAATGTTTCGCAGAAATTTACAGAGCTCAGTATGGAGCCGCCATGTTGGTGCACCTCTCTGGTGCACCAACATGGCAGTGCTTCTGTGGTGCACCAACAAGTAAGCAACAAAGGCGCGGCAGGTGACACGTGAAGTAAATGTATCACGTGTCTTTTTTTTTTCTTCATCTTCCCGTGTTCGCCAAAAAAAGAGAATGCCTGATCGCAGGTTAAGAATTACCGAATCGAAAAAGTTGTAGAACCTCTTGTTTTGTGTTTCGTGCGTTCATTGGGGATATAATGACTCAGGGCTGACCTGACCTTCCTTAAGATTCAATATGGAATCGGGTCAACAATCTTTAAGTTCTTTTGTGCTTGGCATATATTGTGAATATGTAACTGTACTATGTTCTGCACGCTTTTTACTCACGTTGCTGTATGGTCACGAGAGCCGAAATGAATGATTCAAATACGGCATATAGTTGTTTATACAAAAATCAAAGCAACGTTAGAAGAAGAAGTCAAGTCTGAGCCGACTCGCCAAGATTGAATATTGAAGTCTAAAAAAAGTCTTGCACTTCTGTGGTGGATAAAATAATAATAATTTATGCCTTGAGATTGCGTGCCTTCACGTTAGGTAGATAAGTAATCTTTATTTATCCACGGTAAAAATTCGTCGCCTTTGAAAAAATACCTAATTCATAATAACCAACTATTTAAATAAAAGCTCGTTTCCCCGAATGCCGGGCCTTACTGTTCTTCTTTGATTAGGCGCTTGAATTTCCAAAGAGACTCTACTTCCCTTAAGTCACTGAATGCAAAGATTTTGGCCCAACTATAGCTGAATCTATTTTTGTAATAGTTTGTGGGCGGTAATAGAACATTGAGTTTATACTCAGAGTCCCTTGAGCTATATGCGTTTTTTGTTATATACTCTGTTGACAGATACCTTCTACGTCAGAACCAATCAAACGCAGAGCAGTTATCACATCAGTATTGAGCATAAGTTATGCCTCGTTTACCTGAGCTTAAATTATTGAGTTACAAACTACAATATGGCATTGTGTTATGATTCCTAAACACACCGATTTATAGTCTTGTTTCAGCTGTGTTTATCTACACTTGTAGTCCTTGTATATCATGCCATTTTCAATTTACCAAAGCTCCGTTTTCATTTTGTTCCTTGGAGCTTCCTTCGCCGTTTTGCCGAGTTGCACTGCCGCTTCAGCTACTGCCGGAAGACGAGTTTGTTGTTCACCTTAAGACAGGGCCTGTTCGAGAACGACCGCAAAAGAGCATATTCGGTTTAAACTTGGAGTACTTCCTTGGGATTCCGTATGCCGCTGCACCGGCTGGTGACCTTCGCTTTTCTCCTCCCCAACCAGTCCAGCCTTGGGAAGATGTCAGAGCTGGAACAAGCTATGGAGCCAGGTGTCCTCAGAATGAAGATTCATTCCTAAGAAATATTACTGTTGGTATGTTCAAAGTTCATTCCATTGATACAGGAGACAACTGATAAATGACGAGCTGCAGTGGGTTGCGGGAATACAACCAGCAGATAATTCTAAATGCGTGACATGCATCGTCAGTTGTACAGGAATATCAATTGACAAAAAGGTGAAAATATTACACCAAAAACAGACTAATTATAAGTACTGAAGGGATAAATGAAGATGTTTAACTTGGGAATTTAAAGAAGGCTGCTCCCAAAGGATGTGCATGGCTTCCTTGACTTTCAATTAGAAGCTAGTGGAAGCCGAGTTAAGAATTTTGAAACAGTCTTTCAAACAAAGGGAGCGCAATTATCAGAACCAGTTATGCGTTTAGATATCATGGAAATGCTTGTCTGAGTAAAGATGTTCTCGGATGCGGGTGGCAAAGTGTTTGCTGGTTTCACTAACATAACAGGCGCTAAAGCCTGCGCACGTAATATAGGAGACTCTGAACAATGTTGGCAAAAATGCAAAGTATCCCAAGACTTTTGACCAAGATTGTAGGTATGTGAAATTCTTTGACTCTAATCCAAATTACATGTCTTTTTATTCATTAAATTATTTGTTTATTCTTTTTTTATTTATCCATTGAAATTAAATCATAATTGAAATTAACACCCAAGAGAAAAGGAAATTTGTTTGATTTTCGTAACAGATCATTTTATAGTTGTGTTTTCAGTTACCTGGCTGGACTATGAATTAATGCAAGCGAGGCTGGAGGTGACCTTGTTTTGATAGAAACCCCTCTGCTTTTCTCATTTAAATGCAAACTAGTTAGCATTAGAGAACAAGGTAATCTCCAGCCTCGCTGCCATTCAAAGGCCAGGTAACTAAGTAGGCAACTGTAAAATGGTTTTATCGGCACAAAACGTATGCTCAGCTACTGTTGTGTGATTCGACCAAACTCCCTCTCCCTTCCCCAGTCCCTACTCCGAAGGGGATCACCTTCCTTGGTCAGGGGAAGGCTATGGGAAAGGCCCTGATCTTGACTGTTATATACTCATATCTTTTCGGTCCAATGGATGAGGATTGTCGATCTGTTTCTTAATGTTTTCCGTCCAACGAATTTCAAGCATTTGAAATTACCAGTCAGGGTATGGTTTCATGGCGGTGGTTTGTACCACGGTTCCGGCAACGAATATCTGGACCTTGTCTGTAGTTTTGGAGTCATTGTCGTCACAGTTAACTACCGCCTTGGGTTGCTGGAATACCTTAACGTTCCCGGATAAGACATTAAAGGAAATTATGGGATGCTTGATCAAAGGGCTGCATTGAAATGGGTTCAAGAAAATATCGCGAGTTTTGGCGGGATTTCCAGCATGGTAACCGTATTTGGTCAAGGCGCGGGCGCTTCAAGTATTGCCTATCATATGCTTTCTCCGCTGTCTACTGGTTTATTTCACAAAGCCATTTTGCAAAGTGGAGCTGCAACCACGCCTTACACGTTCTATTCTTCAGAAGATCCGGATTGTGGACGAGATATCATCAAACGTCTGGGCTGTGATGACAATGCAATGTTGCTTGAAAGTTAAGAGAGAAAAACATTGAGGGATTTTCTGAAAGCTTCTGAACTGCCTCGCAGTGTGCTGGACCTTGGTCATAAGTACCCCGTCGTTACGGTTGCTGGGGGATTCTTAACTGACGAATCAACTAAACTACGTGAGCAGGGATTTGTCAACAAAGTGCCAGTCTCAGCTTGAGTAAATAAAAACGATGGCGGCATCGTTCCTCTTTCTCAAATAATAATAATAATAATAATAATAATAATAATAATAAAGTTTTTTGGGCGCATTTAAAAAAAGCAATTCTCTTACATTACTATAAAAATAAATTAGTTAAATCCTATAAAATATTTCTAATAACAGTAATAAATAAAATAAATGAAATAATTAATTAAAATACAGTTCCTCATAAAATAAAATAAATCAAAAGTAAGATTTCAGAAATAAGAATGTTTTGAGGGCAGATTTAAAAGACGAAAGAGATGTTGTATTTTTAACAGAATCCGGTAGACTGTTCCATAATATAGGTGCGGAGAAAGAAAAGGCACGTTCACCGTATGTCACAGAGTTCACAGTAGGGACAGTGAAAAGAAGTTTAGAGGATGAGCGTAGGCTCCGTTGCGGGTGGTATTGTTGTAGGAGGGACGACAAGTAGGCTGGACAAAGTCCATGGATAATCTTAAAAGTGATGAGCAGAAGTTTGAATATAATCCGTGATTCAACAGGTAGCCAGTGTAATTCTCGAAGGGTAGGTTTGATGTAGTCGTATTGCTTGGTTCCAGAACTCTTGGCCAGGAAGTTTCTCCCGAGCTTTTCAGTAGTTTGGTAAAGAATGCGAGGTTTTCAGCCGGGGAAGAATCTGATCTCATGAAAGAGGCCATTTTGTGCCAGTACACCAACCACTCGGTACCAGATTCCACTCGCAGCATCGAAAAGCAGTGGCTTGATCTTGTGACAGACTCATGGTTCAATGCCCCGGCAGTACATATGGCCAAAGCCCTCGTGAGAGGTGGTAGTCATGTGCGTCTGTACCAATTTAGCTATCGAACGGAGTTGACTCTGTACCCAGAAATCCTTGGGGTCGTTCATGGAGAGGAGATCCCTTATGTATTTTCATGGCCGTGGGCCAATCATGAAGGGACCTTGGAAATGGCGTCATCGTACAATGGTGTGGAGCGAGGCCTTTCAACGGTGATGGTAAACCTTTGGACTATATTTGCGCAGTATGGGTGAGTGTTAAGTTTTCAATATAGCGACACTCGTTCTTCAGGACAGTATTTATTAGCCTTGCTTTTCTAACGCTTCTTCTGGTGTGTTGCAAACCTCGTTCCCAGGGTCTCTCTCTTTTTCCCGCCCCTCTAGCGCTCCAGGCAGCGGAAGAAGAGAAACTCTGAGATCGAAGTTAGTTTGTTGCCAATTTTGGGTACCTAAAACGTTTACACTTTCATTAAATATTTAGCGTCAGCAAGTCTTAGAGTGTTATACGTACTGAAAGAAAGGTAAATTTTCAATTAATTTTTACCAGGCGTTGCCCAAGGCAATGCCTCCGTCATTACTTGAGTTGTGTAATAGCTTCGCACTGCTGGAAAATCACGATATACTACTCAACCTCGTCCAATAACTGCTTACTATGTTATAAAATGTATAACATTGGTTTTCTCTTTCGACAGAGATCCGGTTAAAAGCGATCCTGACATTAACTGGCCTGTCTTCTCGACCGACGGTGAAAAGTACTTAGTTATTGACCTGGACGATCCGCTTTGAGTGGAGAGCAAACTTAAGGTGGATCACGTTGTCTTTTGGGAAGAGTTTCTTCCTAGCCTGGCGAAAGAAATTCGGAAAGACGAACTGTAGTACTCAGTTGGAGGAATAGGCGGATTCAAGGTTGTAACTGTTTTGATACTTTTTAAACTCTTGTACTATTAATCTAATTGTCTATGATTTTACGGCATCCCACGTAGGTTGACGACTTAAATTAAGCGAAATAGGACTTTTTCCGTGTTTACATTGCTTAAACCGAAAACAAAAACCCGTCCACGCGACTTAAATGCAGCAAACGAGAATACTGTTTCCCTTGACAATTGCTGACTAGCCCCCACTTGGTCTGTCTCTGTTTTCCGAAGTAGAGCACTGTAGGGAAAAAAATGTCATCACTTACAGTTGCTCAATGACATCCGATTTAAGTCGAGTGCAATTTCGCCATAGCGTATAGAAGCATCCCTTGGGCCGCTCAACAATAGGCCCATTGTCTTAAAAAACTCAAACCGTAACAATAATCAAACATCTAAACACGAGAGGGGTTGGGAGAATTCGAGACAATTATGAAACCCGAGACACGGTCACGCGCTTGCACAACCTTCAAGAATTCTCCCAACCCCTCTCGTGTTTAGATGAGGCTAGGTAAACACGGAAAAAACTCCTTCATTGCTTTTATAAAATATTTCTAATCACAGCCTTGTTAACATGCAAACATCTAAAAATCTCATCTTAACACACCTATCGAGCAATGAGAACGCGCATACTATCTTATATTTTATCATGATTCGACGGAAAGAACCTTCCTAGAACCCGCCAAAAAAGAAAGGATGCCCAAAGAAAACGAATTGTCATACATATGCTTCTTCCAATCGGATAATTTTTGGTTCTTTTTAAAGACGAAGGACATCTAACAAAAGACATCAAAAGAGATCGGTTAACTTTATCACGCATTACTACTTATCGTGACAGCATCAAGTTTTATACCTGCTGTTCTACTGTTAGGCCGCTGAATAACCATGCGCAAAAACTCAGGATATTGCCACGGGATACGAGGTCACGAAAATATGATAGATATAACAAATACCACGTGGGACGATTTTAGGAACTCGCAGCGCTGAGAGAGTCGTTTTTTACGATCATCCTCTCTAGCAGGCTCGATTACCAGCCGCTGTTCGGGAAAGGCTATTCGGAAATCGAGTATATCTCTCTAGCACCTATACAACCTATACAATCATCTCTGGTAGTCAATCTTGATTTTGAAATGGCATCTGCAATTGCAAGAACTCACTCTCTAGTTTTTACCAAAGTCTTTGCGTATCGTTTGGACATATTACCATACCGTAGCTGCTAACTGAATTAGTAATGTTATGTTAATTACAAGAAATCCCTAAGTATTAGTATCTCATTCGGTCATAAATGTAATAAATGGCTACTTAAGTTCTCTGAAAGTTAACCTTCAGATCTCACCTTTTATGCTGGCGTGTCGTGTCCCCAATTACCGAGACCGGCATCTTATCTACGGCTAAGTAATGAACTTCAAGATGTTGGTTCCGGTTTGATCCAGTTTTGCACTGGCATCTAAATTTGATAAAGATTTCTGAACATGCCCAGAAAGAGCAGCCGCTGTAATAAATGCTGGCTCATCTTCAGATTTCTCTGCGTAATGCTGAGAACCAGATTGCTTAAACTCCAAAAAATGCGGTGTTTTATTGATAATATAAAATGAACTTTTTTCGACGAGCTACCGTTTTCAGTGTAACTCCAACCAAGGCCACCTGGCAAAATTCAGTATAAATATAACAAATGTCAACTGTAGTTTTCCGACAAATTACAGGGTTGGATCTAGGATTTTTCGGGGGGAGGGGTGAGGAAAGGTTAGCTGGTACCATAGGCTTGCAGAATCAAAGAGGCATGCCCACAAAATGTTGCAATTTGATAACTGGAACCTAATTTAAAAACTGTTGCAACAGAAATACAGGAAATGTTTGCCGTTATTTCTGCTATCCTTGCATACGGTTGGTGCGCCGAAATTTGACCAATGATGATTAAGCAGACGGGAAAAAACTATACTGTTATGACGTCAAATGTATGTTAACAGGAAGGGCATTGAAGTCGGACAACTTTTCTCACTGGAGGCATTAAAGAGTCATGAAAAGGGATTTGTAATTCCAAACATGATATCAGATTTTAAAAAGTGGAAAATCTGAAACATTTTATGACTCAAGTGACTCAACGCTTTTAATTTGGCGCCAGAAATGGGTCACCCGCGTCTGGCAACTCGATTGTAATTCGTGGAGTGTTGACCAGGTGGGATAATAGTTGTGTTGTTTTGAACAAAATATGTTGTTGTTCTTCAAATTAAACCCACGATTCTCGAGTTCATTGTAAGAACAGGCCAAAGCAAGTTTAGCATTGTCTATATTTTTGTTCGCTGCGATGAAAAAGACTATTATCGTGACGTTTTGATAGGACAGCCCGGACCCAGTCGCCGTTTGCAGACCTATTTCAATTTCTTGTTATTTTTTGCTCCTTTAAGAAGCTGGTGGCTAAGCTCCCAATACACCCGCCTCCCAACTTAATCAGCCCTTGGAGTTACCCACCCAATAAAAAGCTGCAAACTACAAAAGCAATAAATTTGCGAGCATTTCTTTTTTTCGTGTTAGCATTCAAATTGTTCTTGTTCTATCTGCAAAGAATTTATTTGTCTTGGTTGAATTAGTTGCACATGTGTAAACCAAAATTGAAATCACCAAAGCCACGCTGGCAACATGGGCCCGTTCCGTGGTAATTAATTCGGGAAAAATCCAGAGGCTCAAAGTTTATGAATTTATTGGCATTTTTAATTGATTTAACATTTTCATTAAAATCCTCATTTCATTCTTGGTTCTACTTCCAAAAACTTAACACTCATGAAATGACTTTTATAACTAAAACTGACGCCGTTATATGGCAAAAATTACCCTCAGCAACAGCTCAGAAACTGAGATCAGTTAATTGGCTAGCGTTATCAATCAATCACGAGATCTTATCATATAAACGAAGTTCCCTGGAGTCGTGTGAAAAATTACACAGAGAATACATTAAATAACAGTTAACAGAAATTTAACCAAGAAATATAACGTAGATTATTAAAAACTGGATCATTGGATAATGCAATTCAAGAGTTTTCATTGGCTTAGCCATCATGGGTTATGAGCCATTATACCATGCTCTACAAATATGGTAAGCATACGCGTGTTTTTTGGGGGTGTTTTTATTTTTAGTTTGGTTTAATTTTCTACATTTTCGGGACGTTTAAATGAAACAATTATTGCACTCGCGCTTGTCAGATATGAGATGATTATAGCCAACTCGGTGTTACGTGCCTCGTTGGCTATTCATCATTTGATATTCAACGCACGCTCGTGGAATAATTGTTACATAAAAACCTAATTCCTCTCTTTGACGTCAGGAGCAAGAATTTTAACTCGAGAAGCAGCACAGCTGTTTGATCGTGTTCTTCACCGCTTCACGTATCTGTCGAATCCTCCAACAGTAGAGAATCGGGTTCAGAGTAGAGTTTAAGAAAATTAGAGTCAACGCTACATCCCAAGGGAGATGGAGAGACTCACCTTTAACTGCACGCAAGGCTGCGACTATACCGTATGGAAGATAACAAGCAAGTAATGTTATTTACATGCAGAGTGCAGTGCAGACTGTCTTTCTGTATTGCGCCATGTTCACAGGAATTTCTCCACCGTTCCGTTCCCCTTGATGAACACGCTCTCTTAATCGCGCTTGGTGACGGCGAAGTGTGTAATAGATTTTCACGTAACAGTAAATGGAGGTTGCTACACACGATAACAGTATCACCCCGGTGATGCCCGTACTAATACGGACGTTGTAGAATGATGTCATTGCCAATGCAACGCTAGAAATCCATAAACTGGCAACCAAGATCCGTACCCTTCTCAGAGTTACCATCTGTCTGTATCTCATTCTCAATAATAGAGCGAGAAGTCTGTCCACACTTATTGCAGTTAGTGTGAACAAAGATACTCCACAAAGAAGTAAACCTACGGTGAATGAAGCAATATTAAGATAGTGACAAAATCTGGAGTGTGCTGGAATCATTAAGAAGCTAACGTAAAGCGGCTGCGTAATAAGACCCACACAAAGATCGGTGCTCGCGAGGCAACCAAGCAATAGCTTTGATGGTGGATGAAGGAAGGACACCTTTTGAAGAACAACAATGATTAGAACATTTCCCAGAAATGCTGTGATGCATAGTGGAATATTCAGTGCTGAAAAAATGATCTTTTGATGTATTCCACCATTTCCTGTCCGACAATATAACTCCTGAGTAGCCGTCGACTGATTTCTACCTTCAGTCATGCTCCACATTTTAGATTATTTTTCTACTTCTTCTTCTTCTAGCTGGCTTTTTATCAGAGTACTTAATGTTTGTGCAAGTTAGTTTTGTTGAAAACCTTTCGTTTTCAAATGCAGGCAGTCAAGCTGTTTTGGGCTTTGTTTTCTTCTTGACTAAGGGTGCTTCTTGGCGGAGACCTTAAGTAGACAAACAGATTTCGAGGATTTATTTTTAATATTTAATATATGAACTTTGGTTCCTGGGAAACACCAGGAAATGGTTTTCCGAGTTTTCATGAAAAATGGCTCTACAGTTTCATGTGTAGCAGAGAAAGCTCCTTCATCTCCAACTTTACTGTTGCTTAAAGGAGCTCAGTCACGGTATTTTGAGTTATTTTGGCCACGTACAAAATTACCATTAAATTAAAGCAAACCTGAAAATAGTACTTTTCTACGATAGAAAAACACTAAAGGGATAATCGTAAACCATAAAGCGGGAACAAGGATGGTTGAGGATGGGGGAGATTGACACGGATTACAAACGACGAACTTGAAAAATTTAGACTAAAGTTTTCATGTTGCGCAAATCGTGATGTAACTATTTTAAGAACAGCTCACACTGATCTCGTTAAATCTACTTTTACTCCTAATCAGACTGTTATTTTAACAGAACTGCAAATAAAAAAAAAAGAGAGGCCAAATTTATCAAGTTCAATAAAATATTATTGGTTCAAATTCTGTTATTACCTTAAATCTTGTCACTGGCATTGGCCTAATTCAGCTCTTCCGATCCGCAGATTTCAGTTGCAATGAAGCGGAAGATCAGTTCTTCGAAGCTTATGAAGATAAACCAGGAAACTCTTTGATCAACTTCATTGATTGAACAAATAAACGTTAGATTAAAATTTATTCAATCACCGTTACTTTTGCTCGACAGTCTACCGTCTTACATCACTGATCAGTCCGATCACTAAAAGTCTTCAGTTTAAAATTATCTTCACAGACGGTTTGATGGACTTTTCATTAGTTAAAACAAAAATACATATTCAAACCAGCGGAAATGAAAACTCTTAGTGCCGTGCGTGTTTAATTTGTTTTTTTTTTGTAACGTGTTTTTAGTCCTTTTTAGTTCAATAACAGAAGCAGCATTTTAGGTTTTATAAATTGATTAAATCCAGGGAGAAACTGCTTAATTTTATAAGCTGTCGATAGGTAAATTAATGGAGAAGATTTAGTATTCAAACGATACGCAGAGCACATCTAATCTTAATCGCAGCGTCCATCCGGCAGATGGAAGTTAGCATGCGATTTAATTTTAATCCCAAATTGTTTGACATGCCGGCGAACAGAAGTTTTCACGACCTTTATAATTATCCGCGCGCAAATAGGTTGCCACACGATTATTCTTTACAGTTGCGATCGATCAGCTTTGTTGAAATCAAACGAGGATAGTTGTGGAGAAATAGGCCAGTAACAACCTGGTAATTAGGATGGCAAACGTGAGCACAACGCCCAGTAACGCTACCCTGCCTTCAGCTGATGGCTCTGTCTATCCCACTGCAGAGAGAATCGTTAAAACCTTTGCTTACTGTGTTATCATAGTTGTGTCGCTCACTGGCAACTTTCTCATTGGAGCGATTGTAATCGGCATAAAATCCATGAGAAGAACGATCAACTACCTAATCTTAAACATGGCCATGTCCGACCTCATTCTCCCAGTGTTTGCCTTTCCGCGTCTTCTTACAGAGAGTTACGTCGGTTACTGGCTCATAGCTGGCGACTTTGGCTTGGCGTTGTGTAAACTGGACTACTTTATGCAAGACGTCTCCATTGCTGTTTCTATCCAGAGCCTTGTCTTGATAGCAGTGGATCGATTTGGAGCTGTGGTTTTTCCTCTTCGACCCCCGATTGTCAGCGCCAGACTTTGCCCATTCTTCATTCTAGCGACGTGGATCGTGGCCATGGCCATTCTCTCCCCGGAATTTTTCGTCCGCAAACTTGAGGGATCCGGAGAAAACCTTGCATGTCAGCTGATGTGGAAGGAAACCTTTGGAGAGTCTTCTTCATCGGAAAGCTACTATGTAGCACTGTTCCTTGTTTTCGCTCTTATCCCTTTCGCGTTGATAACAATACTTTATTCTATCATCATTGTAAAGCTGAGGGCTCAAAAGATACCAGGTGGCGAATCGGTGAGCTCTAAGGAACGGGAAAAACGAATGAAGAGAGACAGGAGCGTGGTTAAGATGGTTCTGGCTATTGTTTTGGGATTTGCATTATGCTGGGCACCCTTGAATATCTTGGCGTTTTTGCAGTACTTTGTATGGGAGGAAAACCCTAAACTAAGCTGTGGGTTTCTGCACTTTAGATTTTTTGCCAAATTTATGGCTTATGCAAATTGCGCCATAAACCCCTGTATCTGTTTTATATTCAGCGGCAATTACCGTGAAGGCCTCAAGAGTTTGTTTGGTTGTTGCTCGCGCAAATGCAATTGTTAATTCGTGGTAGCCTTTCGCCCTTTGCGTGAGTAATCATTAAAGGTGTAGAGCATGTCTTCAGATGAGCCAAGAGATGTTACACTAGCTTCTCTTGCATAAAACATTAGTAATAACATTAAGAATTTTCATTAGGTATCTGGAAAGTGTAAATCCTTGGCCCTTTGTTATAAGAAAAAAACTAAAGCTTTTCTCAACTTTGAAACTGCGCTTTTAGCAGTACCTTCTGTAAATATTTGTCGTAAATTCTTTAAGAACCGACAGCAACATTGCCAGATAATTCTCTAACCGTGGGCTCCCTATCCACATGTACCCCTTTAATTGACAGCTGCCATTTTGTGGTTTCCAATAGACTGCAGACAATGTTTGTTTTGCTTTTTTAATGAAAAATACGTCGCAGCACAAGTCGCACGCATCATTTCTTTTAAACTTGCAAAATGTAAGACGCCAAAGCTAAAATATTTCGTGTGTGTGTGTATACAAAAAAATAGGAGTAGACAATAAAGAGAGTTTCAGGTGGCTGCCCTGAAATGGGTTCAAGAGAACATCGCGAGTTTTGGCGGGATTTCCAGCCAATCAAATGCTCTCTCCGCTGTCTACTGGTGTATTTCACAAAGCCATTTTGCAAAGTGCAGCTGCAACCACACCCTACACGTTCTAGTCTTCAAAAGATCCGGATTATGGAAGAGACATCACCAAACGTCTGAGCTGCGATGACAATGCAATGTCGCTTGGCTGTTTAAGAGAGAAAAACATTGAGGATTTTCTGAAAGCTTCTGAACTACCTCGCAGTGTGGTAGACCTCGGTCATCAGTACCCCGTGGTTACGGTTGATGGGGAATTCTTAACTGACGAACCAACTAAACTACTTAATCAGGGATTCGTCAACAAAGTGCCAGTCTTGCTTGGAGTAAACAAAAACGATGGCGGCATCGTTCCTCTTTCTGAAATAGCCAGAACTCTTGGCCAGGAAGTTTCTTCCGAGCTTTTCAGTAGTTTGGTAAAGAATGCGAGGTTTTCATCCAACGAAGAATCTGATCCCATGAAAGGGGCCATTTTGTACCAGTACACCAACCACCCGGTACCAGATTCCACTCGCAGCATCGAAAAGCAGTGGCTTGATCTTGTGACAGACTCATGGTTCAATGCCCCGGCAGTACATATGGCCAAAGCCCTCGTGAGAGGTGGTAGTCCTGTGCGTCTGCACCAGTTTAGCTATCGAACGGAGTTGACTCTGTACCCAGAAATCCTTGGGGTCGTTCATGGAGAGGAGATCCCTTATATAATTTCATGGCCGTGAGCAATCTAGAAGGGACTCTCAAGATGGCGTCATCGTACAATGGTGTGCAGCGAGGCCTTTCAACGTTAATGGCAACCCTTTGGGCTTAATTTGTGCAGCATGGTTGAGTGTTAAGTTTCCAATATAACGACTCTCGCATCTGTAGTATTTAGTAGCCTTACTTCACTAACGCTTCTCCTGGTGTGTTGCCAACCTCGTTCTCTTCCTCCCGCCCCTCTAGCGCTCCAGGCGGCGGAAGAAGAGAAACCCTGAGATCGAAGTTAGTGTGTTGCCAATTTCGGGTACCTAAAACGTTTACGCTTTCATTAAATATTTAGCATCATATACGTACTGAAGGAAAGGTAAATTTTCGATTCATTTTTACCAGGCGTCGCCCAAGGCAATGCCTTCGGCATTACTTGAGTTGTCTAATAGCTTCCCACCGCTGGAAAATCACGATATGCTGCTCAAGCTCGTCCAATGACTGCTTACTATGTTATAAATGTATAACATTGGTTTTCTCTTTCGACAGAAATCTGGTTAAAAGCGATCCTGACATTAGCTGGCCTGTCTTCACGACCGACGATGAAACTGATACTTACTTATTGACCTGGACAATCTGCTTAGAGTGGAAAGCAAACTTGAGGTGGATCGCGTTGTCTTTTGGGAAGAGTTTCTTCCTGGCCTGGCGAAAACAATCCGGAAAGGCGAACTGTAGTACTCAATTGGGGGAATAGGCGGATTCAAAGTTGCAACTGTTGTGATACTTTTTGAACTCTTGGACTATATTTAGGACTTGCCGCAAGTTCCTCGAGATTTTCCAAAACGTTGCCCGAAATTTCTCAAAAAGTTGCGCAAAAGTTCCTCCAAAAATAGTCAAAAGTTGCTTTTTGTAACGAAAGTTGCTCAAAAGTTGCTAAAAAAAGCAAAAAAACTTTTTTTCGTTTCTCTCTTCTTTTATTTGGTCTGATGCAAAAATATGCAATCCGTACAACAAAAGTAACATTTCTAAGCATTTTTGTGCAATTTTGCGTTGTAACCAGCGTCGCTAAATAAATCTGTTCACAATAAGCATGAATAAATAGTACGCATCAATATCAATAGAACAATATTATTCTTGTAAAAATTCTATTATGAGCCAGTAAAATTGTCGTTGCTTTTCAAGGTCAAGACTTCTAACCATTTTCATGCAATTTAACTGCAATCACAGTTGCCTAAAACACGTAACCTTGAGTCCTTGACCTTAATTTAAACAGACTTATGTTGCACCAGACTACAGTACATAGAAATACACATCACTTTGAAGGGACTGACTTAGTGACTGACGACAAAAACTCAACATTTATCTATCTATATGTAAACAATATTGTATCAAACTTATCAACAGATAACCTATTTAGTGGCTCTCAAATAAATGCTATCACCTGAAACACTCGAATCAGTGGAGTGTGAATCTTTGTCCGCCATTTTGTATTTTCTTAAAAAAACCGCTGACCCAGCAGCCTGGCTGCATGCATCTTTCGCCGTTGATCTGCCCCAGGGGGCAGGGACTGCTCCTTTTTAACAGCAAATTCACAAATTGTCTACTGAAACATTGTAAAATATGGAAGCATGGCCAGTTAAAGCACTAAAAGCTGCTCCGATATCTAGAAAACTAGAAATTGCTCAGAATGCAAAAACGTGCTCGAAACAAAAAATGTTGCTCGAAATTAATGCGAAAAGTTGCCAAAAAGTTGCCGAGCAACTTGTGGCAAGCACTAACTAATTGTCCATGATTTTACGGCATCCCGCTTAGGTTGACGACTTAACTTAAGCGAAATAAAACTTTTTCCGTGTTTACATTGCTTAAACCAAAAACAAAAACCCGTCCACGCGACTTAAATGCAGCAAACGACAATACTGTTACTCTTGACAATTACTGACTAGCCCATTAGTTGGTCTGTCTATGTTTTCCCAAGTAGAGTACTGTAGGGATAAAAAATGTCATCACCGACAGTTGCCCGATGGGATCCAATTTAAGTCGAGTGCAATTTCGCCATTGCCTTAAAAAATTCAAATCATAACAATAGCCAAGAAATACAGGAAACATTTTATGACTCAAGTGACTCAACGCTTTTAATTTGGCGCCAGAAATGGGTCACCCGCGTCTGGTAACTGGATTGTAATTCGTCGAGTGTTGACCAGGTGGAATAATAGTTGTATTGTTTTGAACAAAATATGTTGTTGCTCGTCAAATTAAACCCAGGATTCTCTAGTTCATTGTAAGAACAGGCCAAAGCAAGTTTAGCATTGTCTTTATTTTTGTTAGCTGCGATGAAAAAGACTATTATCGTGTCATTTCGATGGGACAACCCGGGTGCAGTCGCCGTTTGAGACCTATTTCAATTATTTTTTTTATTTTTTGCTCCTCCAAGAAGCTGGTGGCTAACCTCCCAATACACCCCTCTCCCACCTTAATCGGCCCTTGAATTACCCACCTAATAAAAAGCTGCAAACTACAAAAGCAATAAATTTGAGACCATTTGTTTTGTGTGTTTTCATTCAAAATGTTCTTGTTCTATCTGCAAAGAATTTATTTGTCTTGGTTGAAGTAGTGGCACTGTAAACCAAAATTGAAATCACCAAGGCCACGCTGGCAACATGGGCCAGTTCCGCGGAAACTAATTCGGGAAAAATCCAGAGGCTCAAAGTTTACTAATGTATTGGCATTTTTAATTGATTTAACATTTTCAATAAAATCCTCATTTCATTCTTGGTTTTACTTCCAAAAACTTAAAACCTATAAAATAAGTTTTATAACTGAAACTGACGCCGTTATCTGGCAAAAATTACCCTCAGCAACAGCTCAGAAACTGAGATCAGTTAACTGGCTAGCGTTATCAATCAATCACAAAATCTTATCATATAAACGGCGTTCCCTGGAGTCGTGTAAAAAATTACACAGAGAATACATTAAATAACAGTTAACAGAAATTTAACCAAGAAGTATAACGTAGATTATTAAAAACTGGATCATTGAATAATGCAATTCAAGAGTTTTCATTGGGTTAGCCATCATCGCAAATGATACCATTCTCTACAAATATGGTAAGCGTACGCGTGATTTTTGGGGGTGTTTTTATTTTTAGTTTGGTTTAATTTTCTTTATTTTGGGGGCGTTTAAATCAAACAATTATTCTACTCGCGCTTGTTGGATATGATAGTTGGCTATTCATCATCTGATATTCAACGCACGCTCGTGGAGTAATTGTTACATAAAAACCTAATTCCTCTCTTTGACATCAGGAGCGAGAATTTTAACTCGAAAAGCAGCACAGCTGTTTCATCCTATTCTTCGCCGCTTCACGTATCTGTCCAATTCTCCAACAGTAGAGAATCGGGTTGAGAGTAGAGTGTAAGAAAATTAGAGTCAACGCTACATCCCAAGCGAGATGGAAAGACTCGCCTTTAACAGCACGTAAGGCTGCGACTACACCGTATGGAAGATAACAAGCAAGTAATATTATTTGCATGCAGAGTGCAGTACAGACTGTCTTTCTGTATCGCGCTATGTTCAGAGGAATTTCTCCATCGTTCCGTTCCCCTTGGTGAACACGCTCTCCTAATCGCGCTTGGTGACGGCGAAGTATGAAATAGATTTTCACGTAACAGTAAATGGAGGTTGCTACACACGATAACAGTATCACCCCGGTGATGCCCGTACTAATACGGACGTTGTAGAATGATGTCATTGCCAATGCAACGCTAGAAATCCATAAACTGGCAACCAAGATCCGTACCCTTCTCAGAGTTACCATCTGTCTGTATCTCATTCTCAATAATAGAGCGAGAAGTCTGTCCACACTTATTGCAGTTAGTGTGAACAAAGATACTCCACAAAGAACTATACCTAGGGTGAATGAACCAATATTAAGATAGTCACAAAGTCTGGAGTGTGCTGGAATCATTAAGAAGCTAACGTAAAGCGGCTGCGTAATAAGACCCACACAAAGATCGGTGCTCGCGAGGCAACCAAGCAATAGCTTTGATGGTGGATGAAGGAAGGACACCTTTTGAAGAACAACAATGATTAGAACATTTCCCAGAAATGCTGTGATGCATAGTGGAATATTCAGTGCTGAAAAAATGATCTTTTGATGTATTCCACCATTTCCTGTCCGACAATATAACTCCTGAGTAGCCGTCGACTGATTTCTACCTTCAGTCATGCTCCACATTTTAGATTATTTTTCTACTTCTTCTTCTTCTAGCTGGCTTTTTATCAGAGTACTTAATGTTTGTGCAAGTTAGTTTTGTTGAAAACCTTTCGTTTTCAAATGCAGGCAGTCAAGCTGTTTTGGGCTTTGTTTTCTTCTTGACTAAGGGTGCTTCTTGGCGGAGACCTTATGTAAACAAACAGATTTCGAGGATTTATTTTTAATATTTAATATATGAACTTTGGTTCCTGGGAAACACCAGGAAATGGTTTTCCGAGTTTTCATGAAAAATGGCTCTACAGTTTCATGTGTAGCAGAGAAAGCTCCTTCATCTCCAACTTTACTGTTGCTTAAAGGAGCTCAGTCACGGTATTTTGAGTTATTTTGGCCACGTACAAAATTACCATTAAATTAAAGCAAACCTGAAAATAGTACTTTTCTACGATAGAAAAACACTAAAGAGATAATCGTAAACCATAAAGCGGGAACAAGGATGGTTGAGGATGGGGGAGATTGACATGGATTACAAACGACGAACTTGAAAGATTTAGACTAAAGTTTTCATGTTGCGCAAATCGTGATGTAACTATTTTAAGAACAGCTCACACTGATCTCGTTAAATCTACTTTTACTCCTAATTAGACTGTTATTTGAACAGAACTGCAAAAAAAGAGGCCAAATTTATCGAGTTCAGTAAAATATTATTGGTTCAAATTCTGTTATTACCTGAAATCTTGTCACTGGCATTGGCTTAATTCAGTTCTTCCGATCCGCAGACTTCAGTTGCAATGAAGCGGAAGATCAGTTCTTCGCAGCTTATGAAGATAAACCAGGAAACTCTTTGATCAACGTCATTGATTGAACAAATAACTTTAGATTAAAATTTATTCAATCACCGTTATCATTGCTCGACAGTCTACCGTCTTACATCACTGATCACTCCGATCACTGCTGTTTTAAAACATAGGTGCTAATCTCATATTGCTCTCGATAACCTGTTCTCAATATAGCCTCGTGAACGTCCTCTCAGCTGAACGTGGTTCACATATGTCGATGAACTTGAAATCAGCGTTCAGGACTGTCCCAATGACGGTTTTCTGTCAAATGCTTTTAAGTGCTGTTTTCGGCTAACTGGAGAGCTATTAGAGCTATGTAGATTATGTTTAGGCTATGCTATAAAATTTTAATCTGTTTCGCAATTCTAGGTCTTCTCGTAATTTATTCGGTTTTTTTGTGCATTTCCCGAAAACCATAGCAGCTGCTGCCTTTCCGAAAATCATAGCTGACCTTTTTCCGATATCCAAAACAACATTTTTATCAATTCGAAAACACCAGGCAAATCACGGACGTTCGAGGAGACAATTCGCTTAAGAAAATCGGAGGGATAAATAGCGACCGGTTGGAAGCCTCTGCGTTTTAGCTTGTGTCAACATACCAGTTTTAAATTTATGAGGCAATATGAGAAAAGACCTGAGCAAGAACAAGTTAAGAAATGCCATTTATGTTAGAAGTTAGGATGTCCTGAAAATGTTTTACCTTAAAGTTTTGAAAACAACGGAAAAAATACGTTCCTGTGAAGAAAACAAAGAAAGAAAAACAGCAGAGGAAGTTGAAACACAGCGTAGGAAGTGTTAATGTCAACATTTTTACTTAACTAATAAGAATCGCTTGTGAAAACATGCTGGTTTTTGTGGAACCCAGTTGAGAGACACAAAGGACCGTTCCCTTTAGATGTTTTTCACAAAGACAACAAGACGCGATTGCCTTTTTTTTTTTTTTCTTTCTCATTGCTTCTTTGTTAATGGTTATTTGTCTTCCGTTACACCTGCTGAACTGGTCGGGAAGTTAAAAGTCTTCCTTAATATTATCTTCTAATACGGTTTGATGGACATTTCTTTAATTAAAACTAAAATACATAATTACCAAAGCCAGGGGAAATGAAAAACTTTGTGGGTGTTTGATTTTTTTTGGCAATGGTTTTTGTCTTTTTTAGTTCAACTGAACAGAAGCAGCATTTTGGGCTTGAAAAATTGATTAAATTTAATGAGAAACTGCTTGTTTTTCCAAACTGTCGGTAGATAAATAAATGGAAAAGAATTAGTGTTCAAAGGATAGGCAGATCACATCTAATCTTAGTAGATGCACTTAGTTTGGTAAACATCAAAACTGCCTGGTTGATATTCCTTGTCTCGTTTGACAGTGAATATAAATGGTCTTATTTGGATTCATGACCTTCAAGCAAATTGGGCTCCCTTAAACATAAATGCTATTTTCAGTCCAATTTTATGCTCGAGAAAAAAGGCTTTCTCAGGTCCAGCAGGTAATCAGTGCAATGGCTGCACACTTGGTTTGATGACAGTTGGTAGGGCAGATGGCAGAAAAAGTTGGGTGAAAGAAACCAATTTGCCAAAGAAAGTACAAGAGGAAATTAAAATGAAGGGGGAATATATGCAACGAGAACTGCCACACAATGAATTTGGTCAAAAGCGAGTTGAATTAACCTTTATGGAGAAGCAAGATGGAAGTACTGCAAACGATCAAAGTCCTGTATATTCTATGCAGAAGTAATACAAACTTTTTTGTTGTCAATAAATTGGGAACTCAAGTATCATTGAATTTATCGGTGTGATAAAATTAACACTCTTTTTTCTTTGAAATTATTATGTGCTTGTCTTGTTTCAAGTGACTAGTTTAAGAACCTTTTGCACTAATTATTCCAGTTCATAGGTAATAAGCCCTGCTGGGGTGTTTGCATAACCCAAGGGCATTAAGCAAAAGGCCAATCATTTGCACAACTAACCCATAACATGTTAGGGGTGCAGATAGAGTTCACTGGATGTTAAAGGAAATATGCCAGTGCTATTGTTTCAGTTGTGAACTGGGTGAAATGCCAAAAATAATTTGTTTTCTTTGTAGTTCTGGCTTTGGTGTTACTTCAAATGAGGATAATGTTGTAACAGATGAGAAAGGCAATAAGCAGAAGATGGACTGTGGCACTGAGAAAGGAAAACACTGTAGTAAAAACCACAGAACTGCAGGTATATAAATATCCATAACATAAATGTCACCTGTACACTAGCATATTTGTAGAAAGGGTTTTTTTTAACAACAATTAATTATAGTGTCTGTTTCATTGAATTTAACATGCCTGTATCATCCATACAGGCATTAACACAAATTTTATATATGCATGTGGTTGAGCTTAATTTTTAATACTAGTTTTTAATACATTCAACTTCTCATTTCAATAACTATATTTTGAAATAAATGTATTCTTCTAGTTAAGTTATTACAGTCTTGATTAACATTAATTCCGTGACTTTTTGCTACAGGAATTCTTGCTTTTGCCAAACCCTGTGGCATTGTTGTTGATACGAAGGAATTGTTTGGATCTGAAGGGAAAGCACAAGTTTATGCCCATGTTCACCACCTTCTAAACAACTCTGTTATGAAAGATATTGGTAACTAATTGATAGAATAAAATAGGATATGAGAAACCGCAAAGTTAAAAAAGTTCTCACAGAATTAGTAGTAACTGCTTTTGAAACGGTTCCGCAGCGGAAATAAACGATGCCATCACCATGAAATGCAATTAATTTTCAAACTACACACCAGACAGCTGCACGTTATGAAATCACATTTTTTATATCTTTAGGTTGTTGTCACTCTTCTTGCAGGTGCCCCTTTCAAATGAAGTTTGGTTCCATAGCACAGGGCAGTGTTTTTAACTGAACTCTGCTGTTGATGCAGATTGAAAAAGTTTATGTTTGCAACAAGTTTTGTATGTTTCAATTGTGGTCATAACATACCTGAAGTAACCAGATATCTGTTATACACTGGTTGATATGGCAGACAGGTTATAAAGAAGGTTTCATCAAATAGGCTTGCCTTAGATAGGTATTATTGATCAATAAAAAGGAAGTTTTTAAGATAATCATAGCTATTTCACTTTTTACTTAATTGATAACAGTTGGGGAATAATTTGAATGTTTCTATGTATGATAACAAATTGGTACCGTGGACTTAGCCTTCTTATAAAGTACTCTCTGTAAATTGGGACTAATTGCATGACCCGCATAGTAATGGCGGTTATATATATTTCATATTCTACGTAGATTTTTGTAATAGTTAGGAAATATGTTGTAAGTTAAGACTCAAGACTGACAACTTGACTTATTCGTAAATTTAATTAAAGAATAAAATGAGAAATTAAGTGAATTTGTTTTCCTCGTTTTGTTGTTGAATGCACTATTACACTATTACCATTAGTAATAGTAATTGGACTGTTATGAAATTATGAGCCAATTAACAGTAGGAAAACAGCAGGAGAGATCCCATTTAAGTGAACATGATTGACACATTAATGACATAGGAGTCCAAATACAGGTATCCAGTTACAGAATTTGTAATTTGATATTTGTAATTAGACACCCACCTGATTGCCCTCCAATTATAATTACCGTACAAATGCTACAAGCAGAACCAATTGAAATTAATAATTTTCTTATAAATACTATTTCTACTGTAACTTATTAAACCATTAATCGGCGGCTCAAATAATTAAGGGTTTCTTTTAACATTTCTAATTAGCATCCCTGTTCTTTCGATAAGGGAGTGCCCCCTCCCCCCCAAATGAACGATAGAATACGTGTTTTAGACCCTGTGCACGCAAATCCGATGAATTTGAAAACATTTCGTATCATTTTTAATATTTTCACATTACAAACTTCTCCATGTAAATTTAAAACGAAATGCAACATCAGCCCTAGATGAATGGTTGACCATGCATACATTGTTACTAGAGCTTGCACTTAATTGAAAATAGGGATTTTAACTCTAATTTTTTGTCAACATGGAGGATAACCACAATCAGAAAATAGGTCCCCAAGACGTAACTGTGTCTAGTCCTGAGTAATTGAGATTTATGCATTGTTGCATTGTACGGTCACGAGGGTAGATGTTCCCAAATAGCTGCCCTACAAAAGGGTGTCTCAGACTTTTGAATTTCGACCTCGTTAAAAACTTATGGCTTTGTTTTGTTAAAGGATATCACAAGCTTTCGAACGTCAAACTTTAGGGTGGTATAAAAAGAAAACGAAGCGATCTTTGAGAAATCGGAGACACCCTTTTGAAAGGCAATGTGTAACGAATCATTTGCGATGTTAAACACGTTGCGGCCATAATCGTGGCTATAAACGAACTCGAAAAAAAAGAAAGGGTAAATATCGCTTCGCTGCGCAAAATTTAGAAAACTTTTATGTTTTCGAAAAAGAAAAAACGTAATCGAATTCTTCATTTATTTAGCTTTCAGAAAATGTACACTTTATTGGGGTTTATTTTTAAAACCCCGCCACGAAACATATTAACGTGAGGTGGTCAAGGCTGATGTGGACAAAAAATTCGAAACGTACCAGAAATTTATTCCGATTGTCATACGTTGTCATCGGTCGGGTCACGGTAGGGTCATTGCGATAGAAAACTTGTTATGTTTGGCTTTATACTACCTTTGGTGTTTCTAGAACGAGGAATATTCATATTTTATGTCCTTTTCCACTGTGCTCAGGGGCACCCAACGACCGTTTTCTCTCTAATGCTGTTAGATGCTGTTTTAGGCTATCTGGAGTACTTTTAAGGCTCTGTAGGTTAATTTTTGGTTGCACTAAAAAAATTTTATCTGTTCGGATATTCTAGGGGAACTTGAGTGTTCTCGAATTTATTAGGGCTTTTTTGTCCATTTCCCGAAAACCTTAGGTCTTATCGCCTTTCCGAAAATGATAGCTGACCTTTTTTCGGTACTCAAAACGACATTTTTAACAGTCCGAAAACAACAGACATTAAATTTCTCATGTCACGAAAGTTCGAGGTGCCAATTCTCTCAAGAAAATCAGAGGGGATTAAAAGCCTTCCGAACAGATAATTTACCGAAACGATCCGTTGGGTGCCCCTGTGTGCTTTTGTTATAGTGGCGTTTTGTCGATTGTCAATCATTGACTCATCGATAAGAGTATTTTTGCGATATACTACGGATATGTTAGCGGCGTAAATGACCATGTAAAACGCATCTGTTTATGTCCTCTTTCACCGTGCTTAAATGACCATGCAATGTTTCGTTTATACTACCTTTGGTGTTTTTAGAACGAGGAATATTCATGTATTTATGTCCTCTTTCACCGGTTTTTTTAGAACGAGGAATATTCATGTGTTCATGTACTCTTTCACCTTGCTTTTCTTATAGCGACGTAAATGACTATGCAATGTTTCGTTTATACTACCTTTGGTGTTTTTAGAACGAGGAATATCCATATGTTTATGTCCTCTTTCACCGGTGTTTTTAGAACGAGGAATATCCATGTGTTTATGTACTCTTTCACCGTGCTTTTCTTATAGCGGCATAAATGACTATGCAATGTTTCGTTTATACTACCTTTGGTGTTTTTAGAACGAGGAATATTCATGTCCTCTTTCACAGTGCTTTCGTTATAATAGCCTGTGAATGAATCGACAACGTTGGACCGCCGGGTCTGTTGTTACTAATGAGATGCGATTTTCCGATCGACAACATCCACGTTTCGCGGTCGTGTCCATTCGACGAATCGAACGAATCGGTCGAATCGACAACGTTGGACCGCCGGGTTCTGTTGTCACCAATGAGATGCGATTTTCCGATCGACAACATCCAGGTTTCGGGTCGTGTCCGTTCGACGAATCGATCGAATCGATGGATTCGACAGGCTTTATATCCAGCTAATAGCTAATGAGATGTAATTTTCCGATCGATAACGAATAGAAAGTTCTCTTTTCCGATGGAATCTACTCGACAGTATTGGACATGAGTGGAAAATCAGAAACATTTTATGACTCAAGTGACTCAACGCTTTTAATTTGGCGCCAGAAATGGGTCACCCGCGTCTGCCAACTCGATTGTAATTCGTGGAGTGTTGACAAGGTGGGATAATAGTTGTGTTGTTTTGAACAAAATATGTTGTTGTTCGTCAAATTAAACCCACGATTCTCGAGTTCATTGTAAGAACAGGCCAAAGCAAGTTTAGCGTTGTCTATATTTTTGTTCGCTGCGATGAAAAAGACTATTATCGTGACGTTTTGATAGGACAGCCCGGACCCAGTCGCCGTTTGCAGACCTATCTCAATTTTTGGTTATTTTTTGCTCCTTTAAGAAGCTGGTGGCTAACCTCCCAATACACCCGCCTCCCAACTTAATCAGCCCTTGGAGTTACCCAGCCATTAAAAAGCTGCAAACTACAAAAGCAATAAATTTGCGAGCATTTCTTCTTTTCGTGGTAGCATTCAAATTGTTCTTGTTCTATCTGCAAAGAATTTATTTATCTTGGTTGAAGTAGTTGCACATGTGTAAACCAAAATTGAAATCACCAAAGCCACGCTGGCAACATGGGCCAGTTCCGCGGTAATTAATTCGGGAAAAATCCAGAGGCTCAAAGTTTACTAATTTATTGGCATTTTTAATTGATTTAACATTTTCATTAAAATCCTCATTTCATTCTTGGTTCTACTTCCAAAAACTTAACACTCATGAAATAACTTTTATAACTAAAACTGACGCCGTTATATGGCAAAAATTACCCTCAGCAACAGCTCAGAAACTGAGATCAGTTAATTGGCTAGCGTTATCAATCAATCACGAGATCTTATCATATAAACGACGTTCCCTGGAGTCGTGTGAAAAATTACACAGAGAATACATTAAATAACAGTTAACAGAAATTTAACCAAGAAATATAACGTAGATTATTAAAAACTGGATCATTGGATAATGCAATTCAAGAGTTTTCACTGGCTTAGCCATCATGGGTTATGAGCCATTATACCATGCTCTACAAACATGGTAAGCATACGCGTGTTTTTTGGGGGTGTTTTTATTTTTAGTTTGGTTTAATTTTCTACATTTCGGGAGGCAGGTATATTTTGCAGGGTGCAGGGTGCAGGTTGCAGGTTGAAATTTAATTATAACTGAAAAACCGCTGGCACTAAAAATAATTAATAACCTATATACTCGTCAGGGGTTCTTACATAAAGTAGTTCGCCTCTTTCACGTAGTGAAAACACGCTGTTATTAATATTTAGGCCTTCTTTGGCAATCTTCTAACTTGTTACGCCGCGTACAGAAACCAGAGACTTCGTACGCTTCCCAACATGTTTGTGATCGCACTTGGTTTGAGCGATGTTCTCATGTCCATCGAAAACACGATCGATCCGCTATAAGTACTTATCGATCGACACGCAGAGACTGGTGAAATCTCTTCAAAGCCATCTGGATGGCCGCTCCACAGATGTCTCCGTCGATTCCAGATTTGGCTCGAGTCTTCCCTCAACAACAGAAGATTGCCATCACAAATGAAGCAAATAAATAAAGAAATGAAATAATATAAGATTATAACCGACGGAATATACTAGCGCAAGCTCAGTGTGCTTTCATTTTGGTACTCACAGGGAAGAAACCAAATTCAGCAGATATTTCAGATGATATTTCAGAAGTTTCTTCAAAAACAATAATTCATTGCAGGCTTAAAATCATTGAAATATACTCTCCTCCCATCGCTTCGGCCGGTTTGGCACTTATGTGGAAGCCACCTTTCTGAGCGACTGTAACCAGCGTCATGTAACAGTCACGGTAATTCTACCAACTGTACGTTCTTTCAAGTGCCAGCGGCTTTCCAGTTATAATTACATTTCAACCTGCAACCTGCACCCTGCACCCTGCAAAATATACCTGCCGCATTTCGGGGGCGTTTAAATGAAACAATTATTGCACTCGCGCTTGTTAGATATGAGATGATTATAGCCAACTCGGCGTTACGTGCCTCGATGGCTATTCATCATTTGATATTCAACGCACGCTCGTGGAATAATTGTTACATAAAAACCTAATTCCTCTCTTTGACATCAGGAGCGAGAATTTTAACTCGAGAAGCAGCACAGCTGTTTGATCGTGTTCTTCACCGCTTCACGTATCTGTCGAATCCTCCAACAGAAGAGAATCGGGTTCAGAGTAGAGTTTAAGAAAATTAGAGTCAACGCTACATCCCAAGCGAGATGGAGAGACTCGCCTTTAACTGCACGCAAGGCTGCGACTATACCGTATGGAAGATAACAAGCAAGTAATGTTATTTGCATGCAGAGTGCAGTACAGACTGTCTTTCTGTATCGCGCTATGTTCAGAGGAATTTCTCCATCGTTCCGATCCCCTTGGTGAACACGCTCTCCTAATCGCGCTTGGTGACGGCGAAGTGTGAAATAGATTTTCACGTAACTGTAAATGGAGGTTGCTACACACGATAACAGTATCACCCCGGTGATGCCCGTAGTAATACGGACGTTGTAGAATGATGTCATTGCCAATGCAACGCTAGAAATCCATAAACTGGCAACCAAGATCCGTACCCTTCTCAGAGTTACCATCTGTCTGTATCTCATTCCCAGTAATAGAGCGAGAAGTCTGTCCACACTTATTGCAGTTAGTGTGAACAAAGATACTCCACAAAGAAGTATACCTACGGTGAATGAAGCAATATTAAGATAGTCACAAAGTCTGGAGTGTGCTGGAATCATTAAGAAGCTAACGTAAAGCGGCTGCGTAATAAGACCCACACAAAGATCGGTGCTCGCGAGGCAACCAAGCAATAGCTTTGATGGTGGATGAAGGAAGGACACCTTTTGAAGAACAACAATGATTAGAACATTTCCCAGAAATGCTGTGATGCATAGTGGAATATTCAGTGCTGAGAAAATGATCTTTTGATGTATTCCACCATCTCCTGTCCGACAATATAACTCCTGAATACCTGTCGACTGACTTCTACCTTCAGTCATGCTCCATATTTTAGTTTCTTTTTCTTCTTGTTCTTCTTCTAGCTGGCTTTTTATTAGAGTACTTAATGTTTCTGCAAGTTAGTTTTGTTGAAAACCTTTCTTTTTGAAATGCAAGGCAGTCAAGCTGTTTTGGGCTTTGCTTTCTTCTTGACTAAGGGTGCTTCTTGGCGGAGACCTTATGTAAACAAACAGATTTCGAGGATTTATTTTTAATATTTAATATTTAATATATGAAGTTTGGTTCCTGGGAAACACCAGGAAATGGTTTTCCGAGTTTTCATGAAAAATGGCTCTACAGTTTCAGGTGTAGCAGAGAAAGCTCCTTCATCTCCAACTTTATTGTTGCTTAAAGGAGCTCGGTCACGGTATTTTGAGTTATTTTAGCCACGTACAAAATTACCATTAAATTAAAGCAAACTCGAAAATATTGGTTTTCTATGATACAAAAACACTAAAGAGATATCGTAAACCATGAAGTGGGAACAAGGATAGTTGAGGATGGAGGAGATTGGCACGGATTTTAAACGACCAACTTGAAAAATTTAGGCTAAACTTTTCATGTTGCGCAAACCGTGATGTAACTCCTTTCACTGATCTCGTTAAATCTACTTTTACTCCTAATCAGATTGCTATTATAACAGAACTGCAAAAAAAAAAAAGAGAGAGAGAGAGAGAGGTCAAATTTATCTAGTTCAGTAAAATATTATTGGTTCAAATTCTGTTATTACCTGAAATCTTGTCACTGGCATTGGCCTAATTCAGCTCTTCCAATCCGCAGATTTCAGTTGCAATGAAGCGGAAGATCAGTTCTACGCAGCTTATGAAGATAAACCAGGAAACTCTTTGATCAACGTCATTGATTGAACGAATAGACTTTAGATTAAAACTTATTAATCACCGTTATTATTGGTCGACAGTCTACCGTCTTACATTACTGATCACTCGGATCACTGCTGTTTTAAAACATAGGTGCTAATTTGATATTGCTCTCGATCACCTTTTCTCAATATAGCCTCGTGAACGTCCTCTCAGCTGAAGTGTGGTTCACATATGTCGATGAACTTGAAATCAGCGTTCAGGACTGTCCCAATGACGGTTTTCTGTCAAATGCTTTTAAGTGCTGTTTTAGGCTGTCTGGAGTGCTGTTAGAACTATGTAGATTATGTTTAGGCTACGTTATAAAATTTTAATCTGTTTCGCAATTCTAGGTCTTCTAGCGTAACTTGAGTTTTCTCGTAATTTATTCGTTTTTTTTTTTGTGCATTTCCCGAACACCACAGCAGCTTCTGCCTTTCCGAAAATCATAGCTGACCTTTTTTGGATATCCAAAACAACATTTTTATCAATTCGAAAACACCAGGCAAATCACGGAAGTTCGAGGAGACAATTCGCTTAAGAAAATCGGAGGGATAAATAGCGACCGGTTGGAAGCTTCTGCGTTTTAGCTTGTGTCAACATACCAGTTTTAAATTTATGAGGCAATATGGGAAAAGACCTGAGCAAGAACAAGGTAAGAAATGCCATTTATGTTATAACTTAGGATGTCCTGAAAATGTTTTACCTTAAAGTTTTGAAAACAACGGAAAAAATACGTTCCTGTGAAGAAAACAAAGAAAAAAACAACAGCAGAGGAAGTTGAAACACAGCGTAGCGAGTGTTAATGTCAACATTTTTACTTAACTAATAAGAATCGCTTGTGAAAACATGCTGGTTTTTGTGGAACCCAGTTGAGAGACACAAAGGACCGTTCCCTTTAGATGTTTTTCACAAAGACAACAAGACGCGATTGCCTTTTTTTTTTTTCTTTCTCATTGCTTCTTTGTTAATGGTTATTTGTCTTCCGTTACACCTGCTGAACTGGTCGGGAAGTTAAAAGTCTTAATATTATCTTCTAATACGGTTTGATGGACATTTCTTTAATTAAAACTAAAATACATAATTACCAAAGCCAGGGGAAATGAAAAACTTTGTGGGTGTTTGATTTTTTTTGGCAATGGTTTTTGTCTTTTTTAGTTCAACTGAACAGAAGCAGCATTTTGGGCTTGAAAAATTGATTAAATTTAATGAGAAACTGCTTGTTTTTCCAAACTGTCGGTAGATAAATAAATGGAAAAGAATTAGTGTTCAAAGGATAGGCAGATCACATCTAATCTTAGTAGATGCACTTAGTTTGGTAAACATCAAAACTGCCTGGTTGATATTCCTTGTCTCGTTTGACAGTGAATATAAATGGTCTTATTTGGATTCATGACCTTCAAGCAAATTGGGCTCCCTTAAACATAAATGCTATTTTCAGTCCAATTTTATGCTCGAGAAAAAAGGCTTTCTCAGGTCCAGCAGGTAATCAGTGCAATGGCTGCACACTTGGTTTGATGACAGTTGGTAGGGCAGATGGCAGAAAAAGTTGGGTGAAAGAAACCAATTTGCCAAAGAAAGTACAAGAGGAAATTAAAATGAAGGGGGAATATATGCAACGAGAACTGCCACACAATGAATTTGGTCAAAAGCGAGTTGAATTAACCTTTATGGAGAAGCAAGATGGAAGTACTGCAAACGATCAAAGTCCTGTATATTCTATGCAGAAGTAATACAAACTTTTTTGTTGTCAATAAATTGGGAACTCAAGTATCATTGAATTTATCGGTGTGATAAAATTAACACTCTTTTTTCTTTGAAATTATTATGTGCTTGTCTTGTTTCAAGTGACTAGTTTAAGAACCTTTTGCACTAATTATTCCAGTTCATAGGTAATAAGCCCTGCTGGGGTGTTTGCATAACCCAAGGGCATTAAGCAAAAGGCCAATCATTTGCACAACTAACCCATAACATGTTAGGGGTGCAGATAGAGTTCACTGGATGTTAAAGGAAATATGCCAGTGCTATTGTTTCAGTTGTGAACTGGGTGAAATGCCAAAAATAATTTGTTTTCTTTGTAGTTCTGGCTTTGGTGTTACTTCAAATGAGGATAATGTTGTAACAGATGAGAAAGGCAATAAGCAGAAGATGGACTGTGGCACTGAGAAAGGAAAACACTGTAGTAAAAACCACAGAACTGCAGGTATATAAATATCCATAACATAAATGTCACCTGTACACTAGCATATTTGTAGAAAGGGTTTTTTTTAACAACAATTAATTATAGTGTCTGTTTCATTGAATTTAACATGCCTGTATCATCCATACAGGCATTAACACAAATTTTATATATGCATGTGGTTGAGCTTAATTTTTAATACTAGTTTTTAATACATTCAACTTCTCATTTCAATAACTATATTTTGAAATAAATGTATTCTTCTAGTTAAGTTATTACAGTCTTGATTAACATTAATTCCGTGACTTTTTGCTACAGGAATTCTTGCTTTTGCCAAACCCTGTGGCATTGTTGTTGATACGAAGGAATTGTTTGGATCTGAAGGGAAAGCACAAGTTTATGCCCATGTTCACCACCTTCTAAACAACTCTGTTATGAAAGATATTGGTAACTAATTGATAGAATAAAATAGGATATGAGAAACCGCAAAGTTAAAAAAGTTCTCACAGAATTAGTAGTAACTGCTTTTGAAACGGTTCCGCAGCGGAAATAAACGATGCCATCACCATGAAATGCAATTAATTTTCAAACTACACACCAGACAGCTGCACGTTATGAAATCACATTTTTTATATCTTTAGGTTGTTGTCACTCTTCTTGCAGGTGCCCCTTTCAAATGAAGTTTGGTTCCATAGCACAGGGCAGTGTTTTTAACTGAACTCTGCTGTTGATGCAGATTGAAAAAGTTTATGTTTGCAACAAGTTTTGTATGTTTCAATTGTGGTCATAACATACCTGAAGTAACCAGATATCTGTTATACACTGGTTGATATGGCAGACAGGTTATAAAGAAGGTTTCATCAAATAGGCTTGCCTTAGATAGGTATTATTGATCAATAAAAAGGAAGTTTTTAAGATAATCATAGCTATTTCACTTTTTACTTAATTGATAACAGTTGGGGAATAATTTGAATGTTTCTATGTATGATAACAAATTGGTACCGTGGACTTAGCCTTCTTATAAAGTACTCTCTGTAAATTGGGACTAATTGCATGACCCGCATAGTAATGGCGGTTATATATATTTCATATTCTACGTAGATTTTTGTAATAGTTAGGAAATATGTTGTAAGTTAAGACTCAAGACTGACAACTTGACTTATTCGTAAATTTAATTAAAGAATAAAATGAGAAATTAAGTGAATTTGTTTTCCTCGTTTTGTTGTTGAATGCACTATTACACTATTACCATTAGTAATAGTAATTGGACTGTTATGAAATTATGAGCCAATTAACAGTAGGAAAACAGCAGGAGAGATCCCATTTAAGTGAACATGATTGACACATTAATGACATAGGAGTCCAAATACAGGTATCCAGTTACAGAATTTGTAATTTGATATTTGTAATTAGACACCCACCTGATTGCCCTCCAATTATAATTACCGTACAAATGCTACAAGCAGAACCAATTGAAATTAATAATTTTCTTATAAATACTATTTCTACTGTAACTTATTAAACCATTAATCGGCGGCTCAAATAATTAAGGGTTTCTTTTAACATTTCTAATTAGCATCCCTGTTCTTTCGATAAGGGAGTGCCCCCTCCCCCCCAAATGAACGATAGAATACGTGTTTTAGACCCTGTGCACGCAAATCCGATGAATTTGAAAACATTTCGTATCATTTTTAATATTTTCACATTACAAACTTCTCCATGTAAATTTAAAACGAAATGCAACATCAGCCCTAGATGAATGGTTGACCATGCATACATTGTTACTAGAGCTTGCACTTAATTGAAAATAGGGATTTTAACTCTAATTTTTTGTCAACATGGAGGATAACCACAATCAGAAAATAGGTCCCCAAGACGTAACTGTGTCTAGTCCTGAGTAATTGAGATTTATGCATTGTTGCATTGTACGGTCACGAGGGTAGATGTTCCCAAATAGCTGCCCTACAAAAGGGTGTCTCAGACTTTTGAATTTCGACCTCGTTAAAAACTTATGGCTTTGTTTTGTTAAAGGATATCACAAGCTTTCGAACGTCAAACTTTAGGGTGGTATAAAAAGAAAACGAAGCGATCTTTGAGAAATCGGAGACACCCTTTTGAAAGGCAATGTGTAACGAATCATTTGCGATGTTAAACACGTTGCGGCCATAATCGTGGCTATAAACGAACTCGAAAAAAAAGAAAGGGTAAATATCGCTTCGCTGCGCAAAATTTAGAAAACTTTTATGTTTTCGAAAAAGAAAAAACGTAATCGAATTCTTCATTTATTTAGCTTTCAGAAAATGTACACTTTATTGGGGTTTATTTTTAAAACCCCGCCACGAAACA
This sequence comes from Orbicella faveolata, assembly GCF_042242905.1. Taxonomy (NCBI): domain Eukaryota; kingdom Metazoa; phylum Cnidaria; class Anthozoa; order Scleractinia; family Merulinidae; genus Orbicella; species Orbicella faveolata. Next base: position 15,460,982 of record NW_028301564.1, read on the forward strand.
TATTAACGTGAGGTGGTCAAGGCTGATGTGGACAAAAAATTCGAAACGTACCAGAAATTTATTCCGATTGTCATACGTTGTCATCGGTCGGGTCACGGTAGGGTCATTGCGATAGAAAACTTGTTATGTTTGGCTTTATACTACCTTTGGTGTTTCTAGAACGAGGAATATTCATATTTTATGTCCTTTTCCACTGTGCTCAGGGGCACCCAACGACCGTTTTCTCTCTAATGCTGTTAGATGCTGTTTTAGGCTATCTGGAGTACTTTTAAGGCTCTGTAGGTTAATTTTTGGTTGCACTAAAAAAATTTTATCTGTTCGGATATTCTAGGGGAACTTGAGTGTTCTCGAATTTATTAGGGCTTTTTTGTCCATTTCCCGAAAACCTTAGGTCTTATCGCCTTTCCGAAAATGATAGCTGACCTTTTTTCGGTACTCAAAACGACATTTTTAACAGTCCGAAAACAACAGACATTAAATTTCTCATGTCACGAAAGTTCGAGGTGCCAATTCTCTCAAGAAAATCAGAGGGGATTAAAAGCCTTCCGAACAGATAATTTACCGAAACGATCCGTTGGGTGCCCCTGTGTGCTTTTGTTATAGTGGCGTTTTGTCGATTGTCAATCATTGACTCATCGATAAGAGTATTTTTGCGATATACTACGGATATGTTAGCGGCGTAAATGACCATGTAAAACGCATCTGTTTATGTCCTCTTTCACCGTGCTTAAATGACCATGCAATGTTTCGTTTATACTACCTTTGGTGTTTTTAGAACGAGGAATATTCATGTATTTATGTCCTCTTTCACCGGTTTTTTTAGAACGAGGAATATTCATGTGTTCATGTACTCTTTCACCTTGCTTTTCTTATAGCGACGTAAATGACTATGCAATGTTTCGTTTATACTACCTTTGGTGTTTTTAGAACGAGGAATATCCATATGTTTATGTCCTCTTTCACCGGTGTTTTTAGAACGAGGAATATCCATGTGTTTATGTACTCTTTCACCGTGCTTTTCTTATAGCGGCATAAATGACTATGCAATGTTTCGTTTATACTACCTTTGGTGTTTTTAGAACGAGGAATATTCATGTCCTCTTTCACAGTGCTTTCGTTATAATAGCCTGTGAATGAATCGACAACGTTGGACCGCCGGGTCTGTTGTTACTAATGAGATGCGATTTTCCGATCGACAACATCCACGTTTCGCGGTCGTGTCCATTCGACGAATCGAACGAATCGGTCGAATCGACAACGTTGGACCGCCGGGTTCTGTTGTCACCAATGAGATGCGATTTTCCGATCGACAACATCCAGGTTTCGGGTCGTGTCCGTTCGACGAATCGATCGAATCGATGGATTCGACAGGCTTTATATCCAGCTAATAGCTAATGAGATGTAATTTTCCGATCGATAACGAATAGAAAGTTCTCTTTTCCGATGGAATCTACTCGACAGTATTGGACATGAGTGGAAAATCAGAAACATTTTATGACTCAAGTGACTCAACGCTTTTAATTTGGCGCCAGAAATGGGTCACCCGCGTCTGCCAACTCGATTGTAATTCGTGGAGTGTTGACAAGGTGGGATAATAGTTGTGTTGTTTTGAACAAAATATGTTGTTGTTCGTCAAATTAAACCCACGATTCTCGAGTTCATTGTAAGAACAGGCCAAAGCAAGTTTAGCGTTGTCTATATTTTTGTTCGCTGCGATGAAAAAGACTATTATCGTGACGTTTTGATAGGACAGCCCGGACCCAGTCGCCGTTTGCAGACCTATCTCAATTTTTGGTTATTTTTTGCTCCTTTAAGAAGCTGGTGGCTAACCTCCCAATACACCCGCCTCCCAACTTAATCAGCCCTTGGAGTTACCCAGCCATTAAAAAGCTGCAAACTACAAAAGCAATAAATTTGCGAGCATTTCTTCTTTTCGTGGTAGCATTCAAATTGTTCTTGTTCTATCTGCAAAGAATTTATTTATCTTGGTTGAAGTAGTTGCACATGTGTAAACCAAAATTGAAATCACCAAAGCCACGCTGGCAACATGGGCCAGTTCCGCGGTAATTAATTCGGGAAAAATCCAGAGGCTCAAAGTTTACTAATTTATTGGCATTTTTAATTGATTTAACATTTTCATTAAAATCCTCATTTCATTCTTGGTTCTACTTCCAAAAACTTAACACTCATGAAATAACTTTTATAACTAAAACTGACGCCGTTATATGGCAAAAATTACCCTCAGCAACAGCTCAGAAACTGAGATCAGTTAATTGGCTAGCGTTATCAATCAATCACGAGATCTTATCATATAAACGACGTTCCCTGGAGTCGTGTGAAAAATTACACAGAGAATACATTAAATAACAGTTAACAGAAATTTAACCAAGAAATATAACGTAGATTATTAAAAACTGGATCATTGGATAATGCAATTCAAGAGTTTTCACTGGCTTAGCCATCATGGGTTATGAGCCATTATACCATGCTCTACAAACATGGTAAGCATACGCGTGTTTTTTGGGGGTGTTTTTATTTTTAGTTTGGTTTAATTTTCTACATTTCGGGAGGCAGGTATATTTTGCAGGGTGCAGGGTGCAGGTTGCAGGTTGAAATTTAATTATAACTGAAAAACCGCTGGCACTAAAAATAATTAATAACCTATATACTCGTCAGGGGTTCTTACATAAAGTAGTTCGCCTCTTTCACGTAGTGAAAACACGCTGTTATTAATATTTAGGCCTTCTTTGGCAATCTTCTAACTTGTTACGCCGCGTACAGAAACCAGAGACTTCGTACGCTTCCCAACATGTTTGTGATCGCACTTGGTTTGAGCGATGTTCTCATGTCCATCGAAAACACGATCGATCCGCTATAAGTACTTATCGATCGACACGCAGAGACTGGTGAAATCTCTTCAAAGCCATCTGGATGGCCGCTCCACAGATGTCTCCGTCGATTCCAGATTTGGCTCGAGTCTTCCCTCAACAACAGAAGATTGCCATCACAAATGAAGCAAATAAATAAAGAAATGAAATAATATAAGATTATAACCGACGGAATATACTAGCGCAAGCTCAGTGTGCTTTCATTTTGGTACTCACAGGGAAGAAACCAAATTCAGCAGATATTTCAGATGATATTTCAGAAGTTTCTTCAAAAACAATAATTCATTGCAGGCTTAAAATCATTGAAATATACTCTCCTCCCATCGCTTCGGCCGGTTTGGCACTTATGTGGAAGCCACCTTTCTGAGCGACTGTAACCAGCGTCATGTAACAGTCACGGTAATTCTACCAACTGTACGTTCTTTCAAGTGCCAGCGGCTTTCCAGTTATAATTACATTTCAACCTGCAACCTGCACCCTGCACCCTGCAAAATATACCTGCCGCATTTCGGGGGCGTTTAAATGAAACAATTATTGCACTCGCGCTTGTTAGATATGAGATGATTATAGCCAACTCGGCGTTACGTGCCTCGATGGCTATTCATCATTTGATATTCAACGCACGCTCGTGGAATAATTGTTACATAAAAACCTAATTCCTCTCTTTGACATCAGGAGCGAGAATTTTAACTCGAGAAGCAGCACAGCTGTTTGATCGTGTTCTTCACCGCTTCACGTATCTGTCGAATCCTCCAACAGAAGAGAATCGGGTTCAGAGTAGAGTTTAAGAAAATTAGAGTCAACGCTACATCCCAAGCGAGATGGAGAGACTCGCCTTTAACTGCACGCAAGGCTGCGACTATACCGTATGGAAGATAACAAGCAAGTAATGTTATTTGCATGCAGAGTGCAGTACAGACTGTCTTTCTGTATCGCGCTATGTTCAGAGGAATTTCTCCATCGTTCCGATCCCCTTGGTGAACACGCTCTCCTAATCGCGCTTGGTGACGGCGAAGTGTGAAATAGATTTTCACGTAACTGTAAATGGAGGTTGCTACACACGATAACAGTATCACCCCGGTGATGCCCGTAGTAATACGGACGTTGTAGAATGATGTCATTGCCAATGCAACGCTAGAAATCCATAAACTGGCAACCAAGATCCGTACCCTTCTCAGAGTTACCATCTGTCTGTATCTCATTCCCAGTAATAGAGCGAGAAGTCTGTCCACACTTATTGCAGTTAGTGTGAACAAAGATACTCCACAAAGAAGTATACCTACGGTGAATGAAGCAATATTAAGATAGTCACAAAGTCTGGAGTGTGCTGGAATCATTAAGAAGCTAACGTAAAGCGGCTGCGTAATAAGACCCACACAAAGATCGGTGCTCGCGAGGCAACCAAGCAATAGCTTTGATGGTGGATGAAGGAAGGACACCTTTTGAAGAACAACAATGATTAGAACATTTCCCAGAAATGCTGTGATGCATAGTGGAATATTCAGTGCTGAGAAAATGATCTTTTGATGTATTCCACCATCTCCTGTCCGACAATATAACTCCTGAATACCTGTCGACTGACTTCTACCTTCAGTCATGCTCCATATTTTAGTTTCTTTTTCTTCTTGTTCTTCTTCTAGCTGGCTTTTTATTAGAGTACTTAATGTTTCTGCAAGTTAGTTTTGTTGAAAACCTTTCTTTTTGAAATGCAAGGCAGTCAAGCTGTTTTGGGCTTTGCTTTCTTCTTGACTAAGGGTGCTTCTTGGCGGAGACCTTATGTAAACAAACAGATTTCGAGGATTTATTTTTAATATTTAATATTTAATATATGAAGTTTGGTTCCTGGGAAACACCAGGAAATGGTTTTCCGAGTTTTCATGAAAAATGGCTCTACAGTTTCAGGTGTAGCAGAGAAAGCTCCTTCATCTCCAACTTTATTGTTGCTTAAAGGAGCTCGGTCACGGTATTTTGAGTTATTTTAGCCACGTACAAAATTACCATTAAATTAAAGCAAACTCGAAAATATTGGTTTTCTATGATACAAAAACACTAAAGAGATATCGTAAACCATGAAGTGGGAACAAGGATAGTTGAGGATGGAGGAGATTGGCACGGATTTTAAACGACCAACTTGAAAAATTTAGGCTAAACTTTTCATGTTGCGCAAACCGTGATGTAACTCCTTTCACTGATCTCGTTAAATCTACTTTTACTCCTAATCAGATTGCTATTATAACAGAACTGCAAAAAAAAAAAAGAGAGAGAGAGAGAGAGGTCAAATTTATCTAGTTCAGTAAAATATTATTGGTTCAAATTCTGTTATTACCTGAAATCTTGTCACTGGCATTGGCCTAATTCAGCTCTTCCAATCCGCAGATTTCAGTTGCAATGAAGCGGAAGATCAGTTCTACGCAGCTTATGAAGATAAACCAGGAAACTCTTTGATCAACGTCATTGATTGAACGAATAGACTTTAGATTAAAACTTATTAATCACCGTTATTATTGGTCGACAGTCTACCGTCTTACATTACTGATCACTCGGATCACTGCTGTTTTAAAACATAGGTGCTAATTTGATATTGCTCTCGATCACCTTTTCTCAATATAGCCTCGTGAACGTCCTCTCAGCTGAAGTGTGGTTCACATATGTCGATGAACTTGAAATCAGCGTTCAGGACTGTCCCAATGACGGTTTTCTGTCAAATGCTTTTAAGTGCTGTTTTAGGCTGTCTGGAGTGCTGTTAGAACTATGTAGATTATGTTTAGGCTACGTTATAAAATTTTAATCTGTTTCGCAATTCTAGGTCTTCTAGCGTAACTTGAGTTTTCTCGTAATTTATTCGTTTTTTTTTTTGTGCATTTCCCGAACACCACAGCAGCTTCTGCCTTTCCGAAAATCATAGCTGACCTTTTTTGGATATCCAAAACAACATTTTTATCAATTCGAAAACACCAGGCAAATCACGGAAGTTCGAGGAGACAATTCGCTTAAGAAAATCGGAGGGATAAATAGCGACCGGTTGGAAGCTTCTGCGTTTTAGCTTGTGTCAACATACCAGTTTTAAATTTATGAGGCAATATGGGAAAAGACCTGAGCAAGAACAAGGTAAGAAATGCCATTTATGTTATAACTTAGGATGTCCTGAAAATGTTTTACCTTAAAGTTTTGAAAACAACGGAAAAAATACGTTCCTGTGAAGAAAACAAAGAAAAAAACAACAGCAGAGGAAGTTGAAACACAGCGTAGCGAGTGTTAATGTCAACATTTTTACTTAACTAATAAGAATCGCTTGTGAAAACATGCTGGTTTTTGTGGAACCCAGTTGAGAGACACAAAGGACCGTTCCCTTTAGATGTTTTTCACAAAGACAACAAGACGCGATTGCCTTTTTTTTTTTTCTTTCTCATTGCTTCTTTGTTAATGGTTATTTGTCTTCCGTTACACCTGCTGAACTGGTCGGGAAGTTAAAAGTCTTAATATTATCTTCTAATACGGTTTGATGGACATTTCTTTAATTAAAACTAAAATACATAATTACCAAAGCCAGGGGAAATGAAAAACTTTGTGGGTGTTTGATTTTTTTTGGCAATGGTTTTTGTCTTTTTTAGTTCAACTGAACAGAAGCAGCATTTTGGGCTTGAAAAATTGATTAAATTTAATGAGAAACTGCTTGTTTTTCCAAACTGTCGGTAGATAAATAAATGGAAAAGAATTAGTGTTCAAAGGATAGGCAGATCACATCTAATCTTAGTAGATGCACTTAGTTTGGTAAACATCAAAACTGCCTGGTTGATATTCCTTGTCTCGTTTGACAGTGAATATAAATGGTCTTATTTGGATTCATGACCTTCAAGCAAATTGGGCTCCCTTAAACATAAATGCTATTTTCAGTCCAATTTTATGCTCGAGAAAAAAGGCTTTCTCAGGTCCAGCAGGTAATCAGTGCAATGGCTGCACACTTGGTTTGATGACAGTTGGTAGGGCAGATGGCAGAAAAAGTTGGGTGAAAGAAACCAATTTGCCAAAGAAAGTACAAGAGGAAATTAAAATGAAGGGGGAATATATGCAACGAGAACTGCCACACAATGAATTTGGTCAAAAGCGAGTTGAATTAACCTTTATGGAGAAGCAAGATGGAAGTACTGCAAACGATCAAAGTCCTGTATATTCTATGCAGAAGTAATACAAACTTTTTTGTTGTCAATAAATTGGGAACTCAAGTATCATTGAATTTATCGGTGTGATAAAATTAACACTCTTTTTTCTTTGAAATTATTATGTGCTTGTCTTGTTTCAAGTGACTAGTTTAAGAACCTTTTGCACTAATTATTCCAGTTCATAGGTAATAAGCCCTGCTGGGGTGTTTGCATAACCCAAGGGCATTAAGCAAAAGGCCAATCATTTGCACAACTAACCCATAACATGTTAGGGGTGCAGATAGAGTTCACTGGATGTTAAAGGAAATATGCCAGTGCTATTGTTTCAGTTGTGAACTGGGTGAAATGCCAAAAATAATTTGTTTTCTTTGTAGTTCTGGCTTTGGTGTTACTTCAAATGAGGATAATGTTGTAACAGATGAGAAAGGCAATAAGCAGAAGATGGACTGTGGCACTGAGAAAGGAAAACACTGTAGTAAAAACCACAGAACTGCAGGTATATAAATATCCATAACATAAATGTCACCTGTACACTAGCATATTTGTAGAAAGGGTTTTTTTTAACAACAATTAATTATAGTGTCTGTTTCATTGAATTTAACATGCCTGTATCATCCATACAGGCATTAACACAAATTTTATATATGCATGTGGTTGAGCTTAATTTTTAATACTAGTTTTTAATACATTCAACTTCTCATTTCAATAACTATATTTTGAAATAAATGTATTCTTCTAGTTAAGTTATTACAGTCTTGATTAACATTAATTCCGTGACTTTTTGCTACAGGAATTCTTGCTTTTGCCAAACCCTGTGGCATTGTTGTTGATACGAAGGAATTGTTTGGATCTGAAGGGAAAGCACAAGTTTATGCCCATGTTCACCACCTTCTAAACAACTCTGTTATGAAAGATATTGGTAACTAATTGATAGAATAAAATAGGATATGAGAAACCGCAAAGTTAAAAAAGTTCTCACAGAATTAGTAGTAACTGCTTTTGAAACGGTTCCGCAGCGGAAATAAACGATGCCATCACCATGAAATGCAATTAATTTTCAAACTACACACCAGACAGCTGCACGTTATGAAATCACATTTTTTATATCTTTAGGTTGTTGTCACTCTTCTTGCAGGTGCCCCTTTCAAATGAAGTTTGGTTCCATAGCACAGGGCAGTGTTTTTAACTGAACTCTGCTGTTGATGCAGATTGAAAAAGTTTATGTTTGCAACAAGTTTTGTATGTTTCAATTGTGGTCATAACATACCTGAAGTAACCAGATATCTGTTATACACTGGTTGATATGGCAGACAGGTTATAAAGAAGGTTTCATCAAATAGGCTTGCCTTAGATAGGTATTATTGATCAATAAAAAGGAAGTTTTTAAGATAATCATAGCTATTTCACTTTTTACTTAATTGATAACAGTTGGGGAATAATTTGAATGTTTCTATGTATGATAACAAATTGGTACCGTGGACTTAGCCTTCTTATAAAGTACTCTCTGTAAATTGGGACTAATTGCATGACCCGCATAGTAATGGCGGTTATATATATTTCATATTCTACGTAGATTTTTGTAATAGTTAGGAAATATGTTGTAAGTTAAGACTCAAGACTGACAACTTGACTTATTCGTAAATTTAATTAAAGAATAAAATGAGAAATTAAGTGAATTTGTTTTCCTCGTTTTGTTGTTGAATGCACTATTACACTATTACCATTAGTAATAGTAATTGGACTGTTATGAAATTATGAGCCAATTAACAGTAGGAAAACAGCAGGAGAGATCCCATTTAAGTGAACATGATTGACACATTAATGACATAGGAGTCCAAATACAGGTATCCAGTTACAGAATTTGTAATTTGATATTTGTAATTAGACACCCACCTGATTGCCCTCCAATTATAATTACCGTACAAATGCTACAAGCAGAACCAATTGAAATTAATAATTTTCTTATAAATACTATTTCTACTGTAACTTATTAAACCATTAATCGGCGGCTCAAATAATTAAGGGTTTCTTTTAACATTTCTAATTAGCATCCCTGTTCTTTCGATAAGGGAGTGCCCCCTCCCCCCCAAATGAACGATAGAATACGTGTTTTAGACCCTGTGCACGCAAATCCGATGAATTTGAAAACATTTCGTATCATTTTTAATATTTTCACATTACAAACTTCTCCATGTAAATTTGAAAACGAAATGCAACATCAGCCCTAGATGAATGGTTGACCATGCAGAGCTTGCACTTAATTGAAAATAGGGATTTTAACTCTAATTTTTTGTCAACATGGAGGATAACCACAATCAGAAAATAGGTCCCCAAGACGTAACTGTGTCTAGTCCTGAGTAATTGAGATTTATGCATTGTTGCATTGTACGGTCACGAGGGTAGATGTTCCCAAATAGCTGCCCTACAAAAGGGCGTCTCAGACTTTGAATTTCGACCTCGTTAAAAACTTATGGCTTTGTTTTGTTAAAGGATATCACAAGCTTTCGAACATCAAACTTTAGGGTGGTATAAAAAGAAAACGAAGCGATCTTTGAGAAATCGGAGACACCCTTTTGAAAGGCAATGTGTAACGAATCATTTGCGATGTTAAACACGTTGCGGCCATAATCGTGGCTATAAACGAACTCGAAAAAAAAGAAAGGGTAAATATCGCTTCGCTGCGCAAAATTTAGAAAACTTTTATGTTTTCGAAAAAGAAAAAACGTAATCGAATTCTTCATTTATTTAGCTTTCAGAAAATGTACACTTTGTTGGGGTTTATTTTTAAAGCCCCGCCACGAAACATATTAACGTGAGGTGGTCAAGGCTGATGTGGACAAAAAATTCGAAACGTACCAGAAATTTATTCCGATTGTCATACGTTGTCATCGGTCGGTTCACGGTAGGGTCATTACGATAGAAAACTTGTTATGTTTGGCTTTATACTACCTTTGGTGTTTCTAGATCGAGGAATATTCATATTTTATGTCCTTTTCCACTGTGCTTTTGTTATAGCGGCGTTTTGTCGATTGTCAATCATTGATTCATCGATAAGAGTATTTTTGCGATATACTACGGACATGTTAGTGGCGTAAATGACCATGCAAAACGCATCTGTTTATGTCCTCTTTCACCGTGCTCAAATGACCATGCAATGTTTCGTCTATACTACCTTTCACCGGTGTTTTTAGAACGAGGAATATTCATGTGTTCATGTACTCTTTCACCGTGCTTTGCTTATAGCGACGTAAATGACTATGCAATGTTTCGTTTATACTACCTTTGGTGTTTTTTGAACGAGGAATATGCATGTGTTTATGTCCTCTTTCACAGTGCTTTCGTTATAATAGCCTGTGAATGAATCGACAACGTTGGACCGCCGGGTCTGTTATTACTAATGAGATGCGATTTTCCGATCGACAACATCCACGTTTCGCGGTCGTGTCCATTCGACGAATCGAACGAATCGGTCGAATCGACAACGTTGGACCGCCGGGGTCTGTTGTCACCAATGAGATGCGATTTTCCAATCGACAACATCCAGGTTTCGGGTCGTGTCCGTTCGACGAATCGATCGAATCGATCGATTCGACAGGCTTTATATCCAGCTAATAGCTAATGAGATGTAATTTTCCGATCGATAACGAATAGAAAGTTCTCTTTTCCGATGGAATCTACTCGACAGTATTGGACATGAGTGGAAAATCAGAAACATTTTATGACTCAAGTGACTCAACGCTTTTAATTTGGCGCCAGAAATGGGTCACCCGCGTCTGCCAACTCGATTGTAATTCGTGGAGTGTTGACAAGGTGGGATAATAGTTGTGTTGTTTTGAACAAAATATGTTGTTGTTCTTCAAATTAAACCCACGATTCTCGAGTTCATTGTAAGAACAGGCCAAAGCAAGTTTAGCATTGTCTATATTTTTGTTCGCTGCGATGAAAAAGACTATTATCGTGACGTTTTGTTAGGACAGCCCGGACCCAGTCGCCGTTTGCAGACCTATCTCAATTTTTGGTTATTTTTTGCTCCTTTAAGAAGCTGGTGGCTAACCTCCCAATACACCCGCCTCCCAACTTAATCAGCCCTTGGAGTTACCCACCCAATAAAAAGCTGCAAACTACAAAAGCAATAAATTTGCGAGCATTTCTTCTTTTCGTGTTAGCATTCAAATTGTTCTTGTTCTATCTGCAAAGAATTTATTTATCTTGGTTGAAGTAGTTGCACATGTGTAAACCAAAATTGAAATCACCAAAGCCACGCTGGCAACATGGGCCAGTTCCGTGGTAATTAATTCGGGAAAAATCCAGAGGCTCAAAGTGTACTAATTTATTGGCATTTTTAATTGATTTAACATTTTCATTAAAATCCTCATTTCATTCTTGGTTCTACTTCCAAAAACTTAACACTCATGAAATAACTTTTATAACTAAAACTGACGCCGTTATATGGCAAAAATTACCCTCAGCAACAGCTCAGAAACTGAGATCAGTTAATTGGCTAGCGTTATCAATCAATCACGAAATCTTATCATATAAACGACGTTCCCTGGAGTCGTGTGAAAAATTACACAGAGAATACATTAAATAACAGTTAACAGAAATTTAACCAAGAAATATAACGTAGATTATTAAAAACTGGATCATTGAATAATGCAATTCAAGAGTTTTCATTGGCTTAGCCATCATGGGTTATGAGCCATTATACCATGCTCTACAAATATGGTAAGCATACGCGTGTTTTTTGGGGGTGTTTTTATTTTTTTAGACTCTAGCATCTAACTGTTCATGAAGACAGCCAATTTCACTTTACATTTTTGGGGATTGTTTATTTTGGGGTTGCCCATGGAAACTGTCAGTGGAGTTAAGTGAGTTTTACGACAAACCTGCGGTCTGCATGTGCATGGAATTTAAGCTAATTTATAGCAGCGGGCAGCTCACGGAACATTAAACATTTCTTCTTTTAGAGGTTTCCAAATCTGGATGCAGCTTCTTTTGAAGGTTAATCCAAGAAGACGACTCTTCTATTAATATAAAGATTCAGGTAAGTATCGGCTAACATACGTCAAGTTTGCAAATTTCACTGGAATTGACTGCAATTCAATTCTCAGCAAACAAAGTTATTGTGTCAAAATGCGCCCTTTAGCTCCGTCTTTGACCCTGCAAGATTTCATATCTGGAAATAGTTTCTTGCAATCATGGTTTCGGAGAGATATCACTAGAAATTGTTTCAAAATAACGGAACGTTTGCTTTTCTTCCGGGTTTTCTTGCAGTAATTGGTTTCGTCACGCTTGGGTCAAAGGTCACGTTTTCAGGACGAAGTGCTGCATTTAGTTCGCTATCTCAGCGCACACGATTTTATTTACCCAAAAATTTTATTTCAGTAATTTGAAGAAGAAACAATGCTCTTTCAAACCAAACTAGTCATTTCGGGAAAAGCCGTGTACCAGAGCGCCTTTTTAGCATTTGAAAATAGGCTAAATGTAGACCTCTTGTAAAGCTGTCTTGGGTCGTTAACTTAAAAAATTCGTCAAATATTTAAGTTGTAATCAAATCACGATCTATTTAGCTCTAAATAGACAAGAAAGGAAGTACAAATACGACGTGCAATCAGTTTGTAATGAAGATTTTTGCTTTTGAGTTTACGAGCCTCTGAATATGCCGCTCATTTTCGATGGATTTTGGCCGATTTGGGGCATCGAAACGAAAAAAATGCGGAAAAAAATAATTTTTGATTTATCGAACTTAAAACGATATTTTTGTAACTAGTGCCCGTAGGGCTTCATTCTGGGCGAGTTTGAAGAAATTCGATTTTTTCGCTATTTCCAAGTCTAGTTGATATTTAGGCGAAGCTGCTCTTAAATGCAGCAAACGACAATACTGTTTTCCTTGACAATTACTGACTAGCCCCTAGCTGGACTGTCCATGTTTTCCCAAGTAGAGTACTGTAGGGAAAAAAATGTGATCACCGACAGTTGCCCGATGGAATCCGATTTAAGTCCAGTGCAATTTCGCCATAGCGGATAGAAGCATCCCTTAGGCCGCTCAACAACAGGTCCATTGTCTTAAAAAATTCAAGCCATAACAATAGCCAGAGATCTAAACACGAGAGCGGTTGGGAGAATTCGAGACAATTATGAAACCCGAGACACGGTCAAGCGCATAACTTTCAAGAATTCTCCCAACCCCTCTCGTGTTTAGATGAGACTAGGTAAACACGGAAAAAAGTCCTTCATTGCTTTTATAAAATATTTCTTATCACAACCTTGTTAACATATAAACATCTAAGCATCTCATCTTAACACACCTATCGAGCAATGAGAATGCGCATACTATCTTAGATATTTTATCATGATCCGACGGAAAGAACCTTCGTAGCACCCGCCAAAAAAGAAAGGATGCTCAAAGAAAACGAATTGCCATACATAAGCTTCTTCCAATCGGATAATTTTTGATCTTTTAGAAAAAAAAATAATAAGGACACCTAACAAAAGACATCAAAAGAGATCGGTTAAAGTGCACCTAAACCCCAAATTTTTTTTTCGCTAAAACGAATCTACTTGTTATTTGAAATAGTTCTGCGAAAAAATTTTTGGATTCCGTTAAATCCTCGATTTTCTGTGCCCCGACGAAATCTCGAAAATAGCTCCGAAACACCGCCATTTTGTTTCACGACCGAGTTTGAGGAGAATGGGTCCAGCGGCTCTTCTGACGTCTACCCAGGAAGGTTGGATATCTCACGTCCTCTCATTTCCTTTAGGACGGTGCAATACACATTCGAAAAGTGCGCAGAAATGCCTTCCAGAAGTGCTATCGACTGCTGCAGTAATATCCCAGATCCAAAAAAAGATATACTGTACAATTTACTGACGATGATCGGCTAATGGTGCAATAAAGACTTCAACGATGGTTGATTTTGTCGAACCGAAACAAGCGAACTGAATCTGTGAGAACCAACTCTCACTGGACCTTGTTCCGCAGACTTTCGAACGCTATTTTCATAAATTTTCTGCTTAAAGCTAACCAGCAATTTGTAGAAATACTACCGACAACCTATATCTTCCAATCCCGCAGTATTTATAACATAACCGGCAAAGTTGTGTGATCCGATCATGATCAAGAAGCGTTCTACTGATATGTAAATAGATCGCAACTGTACGCCGCTAACCAACACTTATTTCTCTTTCGATTTAGATGAAAATCGAAGATTATTCCTTTAGAATCATATGATAACAAAATTGTTAGACTCACAGAGTTTTTCGAAGGTTTGGAAATCAGCAGTGCGACAAAGATTCTGTGCAATAGCGTCGAAAATATGACCGCGTAACATTATCTGCGGACCGCTTAGGGAACACATCCTTTTCGCTTATCCGACGAATTTCACTGCAAACTTTGAGAACAATTTACATTGGTTACTTGGAGTTACGACTTAAAACGTGTGACAATGTGAAATCGGTAATTGTATGAAATGTTTCCTTCCGCCTTGCTTCCCGCAGCTTCAAAAATACAGGTCTAAACAATACGATTTTCAATCGATCGAAGCCAATGTTTTGGAGGTCATCAAGTCTCGAAAACTGCAACACGTACGTCGCTCTTATAAACATGAAGCATTCAACTGAAAGTAAAACACAAACTGGATTTAACAGAACAATCACACCTTGACAAAATACATTCTCGCTAAGGACAAATGTAAACGGGCTATAAACACGCGTGGGAATCTTATGTTTAGTTGACGAAATTACCATCCAAAGCAATCCTTGAGTTTTCTTTCCTGCGTTTCGTTTGCCTGCCCTCCACTTCGTATCTAGCTTTCCATTCCTAATATACAAGCAGCTCGTCCGCAAAGAAGTCTTCCCCTTCGTCGCTTGAAATATTGTAAATTGCTCTCAAAGCTCTAAGCAGTGAGTTCACAATTGTTGAACGTGCTCGATCGAAGTTTATTTCGGAGTCTTCCGAATCGAAACTTAACTCTGACTCCAGTGACGAAAAAGAAATGATTCTGAGACAAAACTTGGACGCTTTAGTCCCAAAATACATCGGAACGATTAGTTTTGTATTCCATTTTCTCGAGCAAATACAGAGAGTTGACTGAGGCGCTATTGTGTTTGGTTCCTGGGTAGACGTCATCAGGTACCGCCGCCCCAGACTCCCTAAAACGCGGTCGTGAAACCTTCAAGCGCGACTTTGAAAGGGCATAGAAAATCGAGGATTCAACCAAATTCAAAATTTTTTTCGCCCAAATGCTTCAAATCAAGTCTAGATTCGTTTTAGCGAAAAACATTTTGCGGGTTAGGTGCACTTTAACTTTATCACGCATTACTACTTATCGTGACATCATCAAGTTTTATGATGTTCTACTGTTAAGCCGCTGAATAACCATGCGCAAAAACTCAGGATATTGTCACGGGATACGAGGTCACGAAAATATGATCGATATAACAAATACCACGTGGGACAATTTTAGGAACTCGCAGCGCTGAGAGAGTCGTTTTCTTCGATCATCCTCTCTAGCAGGCTCGATTACCAGCCGCTGTTCGGGAAAAGCTGTTCGGAAATCGAGCCTATCTCTTTAGCACCTATACAATCATCTCTGGTAGTCAATCTTGATTTTGAAATGGCATCTGCAATTGCAAGAACTCACTCTCTAGTTTTTACCAAAGTCTTTGCGTATCGTTTGGACATATTACCATACCGTAGCTGCTAACTGAATTAGTAATGTTATGTTAATAACAAGAAATCCCTAAGCATTAGTATCTCAATCGGTCATAAATGTAGTAAATGGCTAATTAAGTTCTCTGAAAGTTGACCTTCAGATCTCACCTTTTATGTTGGCGTGTCGTGTCCCCAGTTACTGAGACCGGCATCTTATCTACGGCTAAGTAAGGAAAATGTTGGTTCCGGTTTGATCCAGTTTTGCACTGGCATCTAACTTTGATAAAGGTTTCTGAACATGCGTAGAGAGAGCAGCCGCTGTAATAAATTCTGGTTCATCTTCATCTTTCTCTGCGCAGTGCTGAGAACGAGATTGCTTAAAACTCCAAAACAATGCGATGTTTTATTGATAACTTAAACTGAACTTTTTTCGACGAGCTACCGTTTTCAGTATGACTCCAACCAAGGCCACCTGGCAAAATTCGGTATGAATTTAACAACTGTCACCCGTAGTTTTCCGACAAATTACAAGGGCGGATCTAGGATTTTTCGGGGGCAGGGGTGGGGAGAGGTTAGCTGGTACCATAGGGTTGCAGAATCAAAGAGGCATGCCCACAAAATGTTGCAATTTGATAATTGGAACCTAATTTAAAAACTGTTGCACCAGAAATACAGGAAATGTTTGCCATTATTTCTGCTATCCTTGCACACGGTTGGTGCGCCGAAATTTGAATTGACCAATGATGATTAAGCAGACGGGAAAAACTATACTGTTATGACGTCAAATGTATGTTAACAGGAAAGGCATTGAAGTCGCACAACTTTTCTCTCTGGAGGCATTAAAGAGTCATGAAAAGGGATGTATAATTCCAAACACCATATCAGATTTTAAAAAGTGCAAAATCTGAAACATTTTATGACTCAAGTGACTCAACGCTTTTAATTTGGCGCCAGAAATGGGTCACCCGCGTCTGGCAACTGGATTGTAATTCGTCGAGTGTTGACCAGGTGGAATAATAGTTGTGTTGTTTTGAACAAAATATGTTGCTGCTCGTCAAATTAAACCCAGGATTCTCGAGTTCAGTGTAAGAACAGGCCAAAGCAAGTTTAGCATTGTCTTTATTTTTGTTAGCTGCGATGAAAAAGACTATTACCGTGTATAATTGATTCGGGAAAAATCCAGAGGCTCAAAGTTTACTAATATATTAGCATTTTTAATTGATATAACATTTTCATTTAAATCCTCATTTCATTCTTGGTTTTACTTCCAAAAACTTAAAACCCATGAAATAACTTTTATAACTAAAACTGACGTCTTTATATGACAAAACTACCCTCAGCAGCTGAGATCACTTATTTGGCTACCGTTCTCAATCAATCAATCAATCAATCAATCAATCAATCAGTCAATCAATCAATCTTTATTTAAATACGAACTGAGTCTTATCGTATAAACGGCGTTCCCTGGAGTCGTGTAAAAAATTACACAGAGAATACATTAAATAACAGTTAACAGAAATTTAACCAAGAAGTATAACGTAGATTATTAAAAACTGGATCATTGCATAATGCAATTCAAGAGTTTTCATTGGGTTAGCCATCATCGCACATGAGCCATTATACCATTCTTTACAAATATGGTCAGCGTACGCGTGATTTTTGGGGGTGTTTTTATTTTTAGTTTGGTTTAATTTTCTTTATTTTGGGGGCGTTTAAATCAAACAATTATTCTACTCGCGCTTGTTGGATATGAAATGATCATAGTCAACTCGGCGCTACGTGCCTAGTTGGCTATTCATCATCTGATATTCAACGCACGCTCGTGGAATAATTGTTAGATAAAAACCTAATTCCTCTCTTTGACATCAGGAGCGAGAATTTTAACTCGAAAAGCAGCACAGCTGTTTCATCCTATTCTTCACCGCTTCACGTATCTGTCCAATCCTCCAACAGTAGAGAATCGGGTTCAGAGTAGAGTTTAAGAAAACTAGAGTCAACGCTACATCCCAAGCGAGATGGAAAGACTCGCCTTTAACAGCACGCAAGGCTGCGACTATACCGTATGGAAGATAACAAGCAAGTAATGTTATTTGCATGCAGAGTGCAGTACAGACTGTCTTTCTGTATCGCGCTATGTTCAGAGGAATTTCTCCATCGTTCCGTTCCCTTTGGTGAACACGCTCTCCTAATCGCGCTTGGTGACGGCGAAGTGTGTAATAGATTTTCACGTAACAGTAAATTGAGGTTGCTACACACGATAACAGTATCACCCCGGTGATGCCCGTAGTAATACGGACGTTGTAGAATGATGTCATTGCCAACGCAACGCTAGAAATCCATAAACTGGCAGCCAAGATCCGTACCCTTCTCAGAGTTACCATCTGTCTGTATCTCATTTTCAATAATAAAGCGAGAAGTCTGTCCACACTTATTGCAGTTAGTGTGAACAAAGATGCTCCACAAAGAAGTATACCTACGGTGAATGAAGCAATATTAAGATAGCGACACAGTCTGGAATGTGCTGGAATCATTAAGAAGCTGACGTAAAGCGGCTGCGTAATAAGACCCACACAAAGATCGGTGCTCGCGAGGCAACCAAACAATAGCTTTGATGACGGATGAAGGAAGGACACCTTTTGAAGAACAACAATGATTAGAACATTTCCCAGAAATGCTGTAATGCATAGTAGAATATTCAGTGCTGAGAAAATGATCTTTTGATGTATTCCACCATTTCCTGTCCGACAATATAACTCCTGAGTAGCCGTCGACTGACTTCTACCTTCAGTCATGCCCCACGTTTTAGTTTCTTTTTCTTCTTCTTCTTCTAGCTGGCTTTTTTATCAGAGTACTTAATGTTTCTGCAAGTTAGTTTTGTTGAAAACCTTTCGTTTTCAAATGCTGGCAGTCAAGCTGTTTTGGGCTTTGTTTTCTTCTTGACTAAGGGTGCTTCTTGGCGGAGACCTTATGTAAACAAACAGATTTCGAGGATTTATTTTTAATATTTAATATATGAACTTTGGTTCCTGGGAAACACCAGGAAATGAACTACGCTCTACAGTTTCATGTGGAGCAGGGAAAGCTCCTTCATCTCCAACTTTACTGTTGCTAAAAGGAGCTCGGTCACGGTATTTTGAGTTATTTTGGCCACGTACAAAATTACCATTAAATTAAAGCAAACCTGAAAATAGTACTTTTCTACGATAGAAAAACACTAAAGAGTTAATCAAAAACCATAAAGCGGGAACAAGGATGGTTGAGGATGGAGGAGATTGACACGGATTACAAACGACGAACTTGAAAAATTTAGACTAAAGTTTTCATGTTGCGCAAATCGTGATGTAACTCCTTTAAGAACAGCTCACACTGATCTCGTTAAATCTACTTTTACTCCTAATCAGACTGTTATTTTAACAGAACTGCAAAAAAAGAGGCCAAATTTATCGAGTTCAGTAAAATATTATTGGTTCAAATTCTGTTATTACCTGAAATCTTGTCACTGGCATTGGCCTAATTCAGTTCTTCCGATCCGCAGATTTCAGTTGCAATGAAGCGGAAGATCACTTCTTCGCAGCTTATGAAGATAAACCAGGAAACTCTTTGATCAACTTCATTGATTGAACAAATAAACTTTAGATTAAAATTTATTCAATCACCGTTATTTTCGCTCGACAGTCTACCGTCTTACATTACTGATCACTCGGATCACTGCTGTTTTAAAACATAGGTGCTAATTTGATATTGCTCTCGATAACGTGTTCTCCATATAGCCTCGTGAACGTCCTCTCAGCTGAACGTGATTGACATATGTCGATGAACCGTGAAACCAGCGTTCAGGACCACCCAATGACGGTTTTCTGTCAAATGCTTTTAACTGCCTTTTTAGGCTATCTGAAGTGCTTTTAGAGCTATGTAGATTCTGTTTAGGCTACGCTATAAAATTTTAATCTGTTGCGCAATTCTAGGTCTTCTAGCGGAACTTGAGTTTTCTCGAAATCTATTCGGTTTTTTTCCGCCTTTCCCGAAAACCATAGCAGCTGCTGCCTTTCCGAAAATTTTAGCTGACCTTTTTTCGATATCCAAAACAACATTTTTATCAATTCGAAAACACCAGGCAAATCACGGAAGTTCGAGGAGACAATTCGCTTAAGCAAATCGGAGGGATAAATAGCGACCGGTTGGAAGCTTCTGCGTTTTAGCTTGTGTCAACATACCAGTTTTAAATTTAGGAGGCAATATGAGAAAAGACCTGCGCAAGAACAAGGTAAGAAATGCCATGTATGTTATAACTTAGGATGTCCTGAAAATGTTTTACCTTAAAGAAAACAACGGAAAAAATACGTTCCTGTGACGAAAACAAAGAAAAAAAACAGCAGAGGAAGTTGAAACACAGCGTAGCGAGTGTTAATGTCAACATTTTTACTTAACTAATAAGAATCGCTTGTGAAAACATGCTGGTTTTTGTGGAACCCAGTTGAGAGACACAAAGGACCGTTCCCTTTAGATGTTTTTCACAAAGACAACAGGACGCGATTGCCTTTTTTTCTCTCTCTCATTGCTGCTTTGTTAATGGTTATTTGTCCTCCGTTACACCTGCTGAACCAGTCGGAAAGTTAAAAGTCTTCCTTAATATTATCTTCAAAGACTGTTTGATGGACTTTTCTTTAATTAAAACAAAAATACATAATTACCAAAGCCAGGGGAAATGAAAAATCTTAGTGGCTGTTTAATTTTTTTTAGTTCAATAACATGCAGAAGCAGCATTTTGGGCTTGAAAAATTGATTAAATTTAGTGAGAAACTGCTTGTTTTTCCAAACTGTCGGTAGATAAATAAATGGAAAAGAATTAGTATTCAAAGGATAGGCAGATCACATCTAATCTTAGTAGATGCACTTAGTTTGGTAAACATCAAAACTGCCTGGTTGATATTCCTTGTCTCATTTGACAGTGAATATAAATGGTCTTATTTGGATTCATGACTTTCATAAGTGCTGTAAGTGACATAAGTGCTGTTTTCAGTCCGGTTTTATGCTCGAGTACAATGGCTGCACACTTGGTTTGATGACAGTTGGTATAATAATGATTCTGGACTGGTTCTTTTAGCCAAATTTCAGTTAATTTTTCCTTATTTCTAATATTATCACAAATTTGTTAGATTGCGAAGGCAGACGTATTTCCGGCTACAAGCGACAGCCGGAAATACGTTTGCGTTCGCAGGCTACAAATAAGCAGGATGGTTTCCATTTGTAGTAAGTTTGCCGAGTCCCTGAGCTTGACCTGAAATCAAACAACAAAAAAATAGTTAAAGCCCCAAAAAGGCACTGTGAGAGTTAAGTGTCTTGCCCAAGAATGCATCTCTACTGTTCTACTTCACCTTGGGCTCGAACCCAGACCGCTCGGTCTTGAGTCAAGCCCACTTACCACCAGTCCTTCACGGTTTCCGAGAAGATATCAGTTTAACACGCTACGAAAAGAAATCCAGCTCAGATTTATCATTTCTTTGTTGTTGGAAACATGCATTTTATCTTTTTTATTACCTACATGTAAAAACCGTGGAAAATCATCATCGCTTTTGATACCAAGTCAACAGATTGCTTTTAAATTATCATCCTGATAATTTCAATAATCCTTAATTTTCAGTTCACCGTGAACTGATTGTCACCCTGCACAACAACAGGTGATACGTTTCTCAAAAACATGAAATTCAAATTCAAACGTTTTGCCTTAACAGCTTTCCTTAATCTCTCTTAATCTTGAACACACCGATAAAAAACCATTTACAAACAATTTAAGGTTTCATGTAAAACACGATTTTAAGAATCGGGAAGAGATAATTATTCAGATCATGATCAGTGATCGATGTAAATCTCAACTTGTTTTAAAGATAAGTTGAAAACAAAGGCACTTGATCTTATGCAGTTTGCTCGACGTCTATTTATGCTGTGTCCCACCTCTTGGTGACGTTTCTTAAGACAGCTATCAGGTTTAAATTTCACTAAACTCCAGTTTGATGAGAAACATCAAATTTACTAGCCATGGGTAGGAGGTCCCCCCTGGCCATGGGGAACAAAAGATGCAGTGTAGAGTACGTCATCAACGCAGGATATCTATATCTGAAAGTCAACATTTTGGGGCGATTGCCGGCATTCCACAAAGACGACGAATATTGTGTTCGACACATCTCACACAGATTAAGTTAGGGACGTCTTCCAAACAAAAAAAAATTGGGACAAGAAGGTGAAGAAATTTACCATGAATTCAACACCAACGACAACTATTAGCGAATATGCAACGAGCATCTCGTCAGTCCAAGCAGAACTTCTCCTTGTCTTGATCGTCATCGACTTGATCTTCGGTTCATTCATTACCCTCGGAAATGCCTCTCTCTTCACCACAATCTATCGCGATCCTTGCCGATGCCTACGCACGCCTTCTGTATTCCTCATCGCAAATCTTTCAGTTGCAGATTTTTTCATGGGAATCATCAGCTACCTACGCGCCGGCGAGCTGACTTACAGGTACTGTGGTCTGGGAAACCTTCCAATTCTTAACATGACAGAACACTTCATCGGAGCTGTGTCGATCCTTGTGGCTGTATCCACGCTTTTGGCGATGTCCTACGATCGATATATTGCAGTTATTAGACCTTTTGAATACCCACAGAAAATCACCAACGCAAGAGCCAAAGCTACCATTGCTATCATTTGGGCAAATGCATTAGTTATGTCAGTTCTTCCCGTTGCGGATGTGAAGAAGGAAAATTTTCTGTTGGCCTACTGTTATTCACATTTTGTGATCCCAGCATTTATTTTAACAGCAGTTTATGTGAAAATACATAAAGTGGCTGCTCTGCAAAGACTAGAACTTAAAGACGTCCGAGCAAATCTGACAGCGGCGAACAGGAGAAAGTATTTAGAAAGAGAGAATAAGATGGCCCATACAACTCTATTGATCCTTTTTGTTTTCTATTTGTCATTTTTACCTTACTTTATCAACGTCCATGTTTTATATTTTTGCTCTTGCCGAACCTCTTATGCATACAGAGTGTACCATTATGTTGCCAACGAATTCTTGTCAATGAGTTCCGTGGTCGACCCTTTCATGTATGCATGGAAAATACCAAACCTCAGCCGCTCTCTGCGTTTTTTCATTCATCGACGGTGGACACGCAGAAATGTGGTAGCGGTGTGGAACAGGTCATGTTCTAACAAGATCCGAACCCCTAAAGCTAGCCAGTGAAAAATCAAAAGGTATTTTAATATATTAATCCTTCAGTGATGGTTAATGGCTTGTGAGCGACAGCCTTGAAAATATAAAATTTGGTAGTTCAAATCTTGCAAATTCATACAATAATTGGCTTGTAAAATCTGGTAGCGTATGAAACGTAATAGGTTCCTAGCAATCAGAACTGAATCCCTGATACGACCAGTGAGAAAACGTTGAAATATATGTTAGCATTATTATGAGTCCTTGTTGACTAATAGCTTATGAGCAGCAACCTTAAAAGTTTAAAATTTGGCAGGTCAAATCTTGTAAAATCTGGCAGCGGTGTAGAGCAGAACAGGTTCCAAACCGAACTGAACCTCTGAAGGTAGCCAGTGAGAAAAAGTTGAAATATATTTTAACAGATTAGACCTTATTGATTAATAGCTTATGAGCAGCAGCCTTGAAATTTAAGATTTGGCATGTCAAATCTACGTCTTAGAAATTGTAAAAATCTTGAAAATTCAATATTTGGCCGGTGTTCAAATTCGAGATTGACAGGCCCATTCTTGGAATTTTAAGATTTGGCAGGTCAGATCTTGAAATTTCAATATTTGACCTGTCAGAGTATATATTGAAAATGCGTCTTGACGGGTCAGATTACCGAGTAGGAAACTCAATATTTGGCAAATCAAATAATTGCCAAGACAGTTGACTGACCGGCGACGTAAATGACGTAATTGCTGGTTTTCAGTGTCACGCAATTCAAAATAGATCAAAATAAAAAAACAAAACCAGTCAATAGATAAAGTCTAGAATCTGGGAAATAAAAGAAGGTAAATATGCAAAGACTCTCGCCAAAATTCTGGTCACAGAAATTTTTCTTATGCGAGATATGCGAAGAAATTTTTTACCCAAATTTACAGAGATTTGTGTGGAGACGCCATGCTGGTGCCCATCCGTATGGGCACCAACATGGCGGCCGGAAACCACCAGAAACATCTGTCACTGAGTTTTGCTACAAAAGCGTGAATTTATCCCTCGAGAAACTCTAAAACATTAAAATGATACTTTTTCTAAGACATGAACTGTTCAAATAGCCAAGTTCCCCGAAATAAGTCACTTTTTTAACCATCATGACAGCTCTCTAGACCGTCATGTAAATGTC
The DNA here is from genome assembly GCF_042242905.1 of Orbicella faveolata. Taxonomy (NCBI): domain Eukaryota; kingdom Metazoa; phylum Cnidaria; class Anthozoa; order Scleractinia; family Merulinidae; genus Orbicella; species Orbicella faveolata. The sequence continues at coordinate 15,485,055 of NW_028301564.1, forward strand.
GCGTCACGCAAAAGCTTAGAAATTCAAGCGTAGTGTATCACAAAACCAAGAACCCATTCGGGGCGAAAATTTGTATGAATATTAGTTTTCAGCTGCTCTTCTGCATCATTAAAGTAAAATCGCAGGAAGATCAAAAGTTTTGTTGTTTGAATTTGAGTGACGTCACGTGAAAACCAGCTATTGCGTTCAATAATTATAATTGTCTAGACTTGTTGACTATTCTTTTAAGTTTTATCGATGCTAAACTTAAGATCACACTAGGGAACATAATAATTGTCTTTTCTAGAAGATTTCTTCCTTAATTCACCCAATGTCTCTAGAATTTCTAGTTGTTTTTATTAAGACTGTAAATGACGGTGATTGTTATATTTTTGGGCCTATGACCTCCTACACGAACAAACTAGATGGCCCGATACACCGTTCTTCAGACTCCGTCAAAGTCACTACCTTTTTTTCAAGCAAATTTTCAAGCAACCTTACAGGTTCTTAATTGTTCGGTTGCTTTGAACTGAGGAGGAGTCCCGCCACTCGAACCACATTTCTGCCAATCTTTATCCTAAAACTAGTCTCGTTAATGAGATTGGAGTCCTGCAACCAATCACTAATTGCAATGAATGTTTCAGTGTGTTAGTTGCACTGCGTATATTAATGGTAGAGGATCATAATTAACGGGCTTCCACAATATAGTGTACTAAAGAATATTAGCCAGGGAGTGAGGAATTGTCGAGGCTTTTTATGGTGCGCTCCCAAAATAATTTTTCTTCGATTTTAAGAGTTTACTGTGCCGTTAGTTTAACACTGATCTTATTGGGAAACTGTTGATCCCGTTTCCCAACACCAATGCTTCCCTGCAGCTATTGCATGTCATTTTGGAATTAGCTTTTTAGCTTGAAAAGTCCAGCCTAAGGTGAGAATGCATCTATACTACCGTCTGCCGATAATGACTTTTAAATTATGACTGGGTGGCGCCAGAAGTCTTATTTTCTAGATGGCCAAAGACTCAAACGCACAACGCACGGCACGCAAGACCGCGCAACGCATCATCAACGAACGACAAGAAACTCGCAAAATTTACAGATTGCTCTTTACAAACCGCAACCGGACAAAGAACGTTCTTCTAAAGAACAGTTTAACTCTGAAACTCATTAGACTCTCGGCTGTGCTCAAGTTGAAACCTTCACTAAAGGATTTCAAACGGTTGTTCAAGAAAAAATTTAATCTTCAAATTTCTAGAGTCTTGAACACACTGATGGATTTCTTTTATACTCTTTATTTATTTTTATTTATCTATATATAAAAGTTTTGTACCTTTATTCTGAAAACCCAATTGTGACGACTAAAGTATGTCAAGTATCTAATGTTTCAAGATTTTACCGACTCTTAACTCAGTTGTTACTTCACTTTACAATCAGCAACGCCAAGGCTGGCTACGGAACAAACTCGCTAAAGCTTCGTTCGTGTACAGAGTGCAGCTCGTCTGCCTCAGTGTTGTGGTTCCTCTACGTTCTTAAGCTGCATTAAATTTCTCAAAAGTCTTCTTTCAATCTCTTGTCAGACGGCAGCAAACTGCACATGAAACAAAATGGATACGGAAAGAACTTCTAAATACATTCTTACAAATCAAAAAGTATCAGTCATATGTGAACCGCCATACGATTTGCATTTCTTTTAGGGTAAAGATGTTGAGAGTCGAGCTTCGCATTTGAATAAGAGTGAAGCGTCCACACTTCTTTTTTTCCTTTTTTCGCAAAATAAATGAGGGTCTGGGCATGAGGTAGAGTCTAATATTTCCCTACCACTTGCACTTCTTTCAGATAATAGTGAAAAAAGAACAAGAGGCAGGTAAATAGCAGACAAAATTAACAAACTGAGCAGCAAAATTTACATAGCTTCAAATAAAAGTTGATTAGGAGAGCTGACAAGATGAAGCCAACTAACATTGGCGACGTGGTTGCAAGAAGAAATGTTCCATAATTTTTGTTCTTTTTTCTTCTTAAAATTTTAGTAAGCGCAAGCGCTGCCTAATCTGTGAAGTATATTCCCGAAGAAAATTAAAACGCACGTGTTGAACTACAAAGTGAACGGTCTTTTAACATTTTGTTCAGCGGGCGGTGTCTGTTTACAAACCAGGTACCGGTTCTCCTGCAAGAAAACGTTTAGTTTTCAGTGTAAGACACATTTAGAGAATGTCCCGCGGCACAATTGAGCTGTTAAGCCCACGTCAAACGGACTCGCAAGTAGTCGCAACTAGCCACAAGTTGAACTTGCGTAGAGACTTGCGTTGGGTGGCCAAACGGACTCGCAAGTTTCCTCGCAAGTACACGCAGGTCGCAAAAAACCCATTTCAAGGCAGACATATCCTGTATTTCATTGGCTAATAAAAGGTTAATGGACGTCACTTAACTTGCGTTGACTTGGGTTGGGTGGCCAAACGGAGAAAAATTTGCGTCGACTTGAGCTCACTTCGACCCTTGAAGTGAGCGCAAGTCATCGCAAGTCAACGCAAGTGCACGCAAGGCCTGGCCAAACGGAGTCGCAAGTAAACGCGTCTGCTTGCGACTCCGTTTGGCCAGGGTTTTAGCTGTGAAGTACCACGTGAAAGTAATATTATACTTTTAGTATAACTGAAATTAATTGAATTAATTTTGAAAAAAGAGAGATCGAAACAAAATGCCTGATTCCGATGATGAAATTCCCACATTTCAGTATAGTTCCAAGATCACAGAGGTTGCCATTTGCGACCAGCCCGCGACATGCTACCAAAAGAACGATGCAGTTTCAACCAGGAGAGGTTAGTTACCTAGCAGTTTTGCGATCGACCGCTTATCACAACATACAAAGATAACTGATGTCGAAGGTGGTTTCGTTATAACGACGGTTGGGAGCGAGTTGTCCAGGCACCAAAGTCATCGTCCTTCTTATCCAAAGCCTGGTGCTTATTAGTATACATTAATTGCAAAAAATAAATTCGGATGTTTTACTTCGGAAGTGTAATTTTCGGACACTTTTTATCTCTTTTCAGACAAATTTCGGACAAAAATTTCTTACTCTTTACGGAAACATAGCCAAAGTAAATTTACGCCAACAAAACACGACTGAGACTGAAACAACAGGCTATGAAAATGATGGTTTTATGCTGCATGCATCCGCAAGGTTTTACAGATACACCGACGAGAAAATAACATATTCTATCAAGCTGTTACGTATCTCAAGCCGTGTTCGCTCCATAAAGGAAATTATAAAATAACTTTGGCGTTAGTTGAAAGTTTTATACTGTAAATATTTCGGACGCTTAAACATTTCGGGCGGGGTTATTTTTGGCCTCTTTCTGTGTCCGAAATTAAAATCGTCCGACATTACGTAAGGCTAAGGGTGGAAGGGGTCTCTGGTGGCAAAGATCAGCCTTCTTTAACGATATAACCAAGTTGTTCCCTATTTTACCGAGACAAGAGAAAATGACCGAGAGTGAAGGATAAATGGCGGCACCTTATCTTTTACCTAGCGTGAAATATGCTTAAGATTTTTCATATAGAACTCACTCACGCAGAATGTTTTTAACAAAACAATTAATCATCTCAAAAATTTATAAAGTTGAAGACAGTACTGTAGAAAATTCCGTGATTTCTACGAGTTATTCTCATTTGTTTTAAACCAACGAAAGATAAAAAATGCCGTGAGAGAAAACAAATTAAGAGAAACATGAACACGTTTTCTTTGTTTTATAATCTTTTGTTCCAGATTGTAACACTGATGATATATAGCTATAAAGTCATGACTGTTTTTGTTATGTTTTTCTTTTCTTTTCAGTTACCACTGACTTGGTCTATCGGCCGAAAAACTTACCTTTGTTGTGGTGTAGACTGGACAATTTCAAGGCGGAATCTTCGAGTGCGAGTGTTGCTGTTTTCTTCTACCGTGTTTAAATTAGGTTTCGCTTTGAACAAAGGTGTTAAATTTTGGACGATGTGATGAAGTTGAGGCTAAAACTGACATCATTTCTTGAAAAGGCCACCAGCACATGGCAACAAAGAAAACCAGCGATTTAATTAACCTGGCCGCCATACGTGTCAACCATAACACTTCATAAGAATGTCTTTGTTCATGAGAAATCTATTTGCTGGTTGGAGCGTAAAACTTGACCTAAAAAGACTCGCCGTTAATCAGTGTGTTGGCGAAAAATAACAGATTGCCTTACGATAATATTTTGTCCTATGCATATAACGCCCCGTTCACACTGCGTCAGAGGAATTTGAAAACGGAGGAGAGACACTCTGAAAACGCATCAGATGTTTTCCGTCCACACTACGCCTCAAGAATTTGTGTTTGTGTTTGAGGAAATCACGGTAATGGAATTTCCATGATTGTCGTAATGCCATCGTTTAAGAAAATCTGCGTTTTCAAAATGTTTTCCGTCCACACGAAAACGAAAAGCCGGCGTTTCCAAATTGCTCCGGAGAGAAGAGCGTTTTCGAAAAGCTCCGATTTCGTGCCGGATTAGTGTGGACGGTAGGCCTATCCGTAGAAATAAAGCTGCGTTTTCAAATTTCTCCGGTTTGAAGAGCGTTTTCGAAAACCTCCGTTTTCGTGACGGATTAGTGTGGACGGTAGGCCTAACCGTAGAAATAAAGCTGCGTTTTCAAAGTTCTCCGGCATAGTGTGGATGCTGCCTCCGTCATATACCGTGGAATTTCATATTCCAAATCTGATCAATAGCCTTTCATTCTTGACAAGCAAGAGGTTGGGCTTTCTTGATTAGTTCATGCATATTATTTTTTCTTTCTATCATTTTAGTAACGTCAGTTAGTTGATAGCCGTTTCCAATACTATAAAACTGTAAAATAACAAACCTTTACTAAAGAATGGGAGCTAACCCTCCATGAAAATGAAGTTATCCGTGATAACGATCTACCTACTGTGCTTGCAAACAGTTCTAATCACAGCACTGCCCGGCGTCCCAATATAGAATGCAAGTAAGCAACATATTCATGGTAAATTTCATATTTTGTCCCTCAAAAGCAAATTCATGGAGACTTATACCTTGCAATAGAAATGAGCCTAAACAGGCAATGCATAAACACATGGCAAATTACAGAGGTGTTAAACTCAACGAGTCGACGTGCAGATAACAGCGGAAACCATACAGACCTATGGCCTATAAAAATTTGCCATAGCACGATCTAACGGCTCAACTCCACTTAAAATTCCTCCTTATTACACAACATGAAGTGCCCTTCATGAACACGAGTGAAGCGGCAAGAAAGGTCGAGTGACCGAACAGAGAAAGGCAAATGTACAAATGTCACGAACCGTAGAAGTCGTGTAGGCTAGTCAACCCCATTTTACATTGAAGCCGAAGGCTGTCCTGTAGCCTCGACTTGACACTGTGGTTTGAACAACAGCGAACAGCGAAAGGTTGGATCTCAACCTTTCCACTCTCTTTGTCGTCTGATCCTTACTAACCACCACTAACTACTTACTGGCTCCTTTCGATTGTTTTATTCTCTTTGACCCGATCATGTTCTCTTACTTTGACATACGGCATTTCATCGTATTTCTCCCATCTTTGCAATGATAAGACTACATGACACATCCAAAATTAGACACGAGCAAATTAAGTACGTAGGATCAGTTAAAACTGAGGGATTTGATTGGAAGCCGCTCTGTTACCAGTATACTTTAATTCAATTTAATTAAATCTAAAATATCCCCTTTGCGGGCCGCGGCGCAGAACTTACAATATATAATCACAAGCACCTTTGTTTTGCATGATATAATTAAGCAACTTTTTCAAGCTACAATTTAATGATTGATTAGACCGCATCACATGTAGCGGCTTCAAGATTGCCTTTATTCTCAACCTATGCAGTCGAACAGCCATATAACTCTAACTTAAAAGAACAAGAGCACGATTCCAAGACACAGGGTAAATCCGCACATAACGCGTGTAAACCGGTATATCCAAATCATTTGTCACCACGGGGTAGGAGTCTGTGTTTCCATTGAAAACCTGAAAAGAGACAAGTGAAAAATTAACTTGTCACGAGTAAAAGGATTGCTCCAGAAAGCACTAGAAGAAAAAAATGAGAGGAGCTAAGGGGGCTCGTGTATGATGAGGTGCCCGCCTTCCACCAATGTGGCCCGTAGCTGGGGCGGATACAAAATTTTAGAGAAGGGAGTTCGAGATACAGACTGCCGAAGACGGTCCCCTGTAGGGGGCCTGAAGGCATCCTCTCACGGAAAATTTTTAAAATTGAGGTCCTCAGAAATGGGGTTTGCGGCCTTCTGAGGCCATGTCAGCGTGTTATAATGCCTTTTTTTTAATTTAAGTGGTTCGACCGAAGCCCCCGAACGAACGCCTCCTCGATCTGCCCCAACATAGTAGGTTTGAATTCCAGGCCTAGCTTCATATGTGGGTTGAGGTTGGTTCGAATTCTCGTCCCTACTCCAGCGTTTTTCTCCTGATTCTCAAGTTTACCCGGCTCTTCAAAGAAACCGGCCAACATTTTTGAAATTGCAGTCTAGGGCTACAGCATGCAGGTTTGTCAAAAATGATTTGGTGTTTAAAATTTTGCTCTGGTCATATAGCTGCAAAGACAAAGCAATTTTCGCCCGCTTTCCTGTTGGCTGCAAACTCCACTCTTGAACCCTTTACTGTAATGTTTATAGACTTAATACCGACAAGGATATTGGTACCGCCGTTATACCTTATCAGTCTGTCCATTACCATGGTAAATAGACCAGGTGACTTTGTCCAATGAATAGCCTATCTTGTAAGTCCACTTAAAATGTAAACCTCTTGCCTTGAGTCGCTACACCTTTAAGCCATATTGGCTTCCCAAGATCCACTTGGATCCAAGGCGAGGGAACGTCGCTAGGGAGAGCATACCAACCCTTATCGTAACCAGCTCTTAACCGCGCGCTCCAAGGAGGGTACCGGGGATAGTGGGAGCTCGCTGTGATGGACTGATTACTAACTTTTCGTTTTCCATACCAAGAGCTTGGTAACCGCTGCATTAGTTGGCTGAGTAAGAGAATATAATGAAAGTAATCAGTAGAATTCGTCAAGGGTGGTCTCCCCACAAGAAAACACTAAGAAAATGAGTTTTTCATTTGTCGCTTTTAGAACAATGTATACCAAGACATTTATTGTATCCCGTTTGAGCTAATCCTTCTTTACAATGACAGCTGTAGTTTCCTAGTTTGTTCACACATTTTGATGTTTTTAAGTCACACTTGTGCTCTCCAGTTGCACATTCATCTACATCTGTAAATATCAATAAATGGCTGGCACGGTTAACGTCAATAAACTGTTCTTTCGTATGTATTTCTTGTCTTCAACAAGAAATACAAAAGTTATAACTAATCTCAAAACTGCAATTACCCGCTGGTATGTATTTGTGTGCGTATCTGTCTGTAAGTCAGTCTGTCTGTCTGTCTGTCTCTCTGGCTGTCTCTGTCAGTTTGTCTATCTGTCTGTTTGCAGTTTATCAGTCTGTCCTCTAACCCGTTTAGCCGCTTGCCCGTTTGTTTGACAGTCCCTCTGTCGGTCTGCCTGTCTGTCCATCTGTGCGTGTCTGTGTGTCTGTATGTTTGTCTGTCTATGTCTGTCTACATGCATGTGTGTGTTGGTCGATCGGTCAGTCTCTCTGCCTGTCTGTCTGTCTGCCTTCTTTCAGTCTTCCCACCTTGGCACGTGTGTTCTGAGATCTGTTTATACCAAACAGCACACTGGCATGTGAAGGCCCCCTGGGTTTTGATACACACTGAAATTCCCAGGTCACAGGAATGGCTTCTAGTCTTGCATTCGTCCTCATCTTGAAAAAAAGTATTATTTTTAGAGTACTATTTTAGTGCAGTATACTTTAATGGTTTCGTATTCAGCTCTTTCTACATAATTAAGTGAAGAGAATTATATATGTCGCTTACAGAGGAAGTTCATTCATCGAAGAAGACTACCTTTGATTCTACGAGGTATGTTGCAAGAATCCTCCAGCCATGAATTAATCAAATCGAACTTTAAAATTTATAGGACAGCCACACTTGAGTTGAAGTGCGTTCTGACGCTCGTGGTTAAATGCTGGTAAAGACAGTAAATGAGACGTACAGTCTCTGACGAAGATACAGAATTGGAACATTCCAGTGAACCTTAAACTGACTAGGCAACAACATGTCCCTATCTAGGTCCAGCTTTCACCAGCGGTCAGTCAGTCAACACTGTATATTTCACTGGCAGACTGATACTGTTGTCAGTGGAAGATACTGAATCAATCACTTAATTACCTTTACAGTTGTATTTGCCATCTAGTTCGTAGCCTTTCAAACAACCACAACGATAACCAGCATATGTGTTAAAACATATCTGTTCGCATTTAGAAATACCAGTTCGACATTCGTCATCCTCTGAAGGTAAAAACGTACAAGGACATATATAACTATATTGGGAAGGATTTAGTTCAGAAAGAGTTGCTATATGTTGCCTACTGGGGCCATGCAAAAGGTGTTTTCTACGCAGTCCGCATGGTGAATTCAGTTAGTCTTAAGGGTGTCCTAAGGGTGTGTCCGCATGCTGCTCTGGCCAAAATTGGACTTTACTCTCTATTTGATCATGTTATTTTTTCTTCAGCAAGAGTGAGGTCCAAAACACGATGAAATACTTGACACACTGTCACTGTGATACTTTATAGAAGAAATTGTATGGATTGTCTTGATATGTATGTTCAGCAAAAAGTTCCAAACGTCAGGAACCGTGCGTGAGTACATGTGTTGTACGCTGTACAATGGACGTTGACAAAAATCTTACCGTAGGCTGTTTCCCACTGGTTTGCTGTTAACAGCCATTTGTTGAAAAGAAATGTGTATGGCTCAGAGCCATTAACAGTTATTACCACCTACAAGGTATAAAGAAAAACTCATTTATACAACTCTGAGAATGGTTGAGGTATATCAAAAAAAATAATTTCTTTTCATAATTGGTCCTTTACTTTCTTTCGCCTAGATTCTGCCTGACCGTGACAATAGGTTGATTTTGCAATATAAATGATGCCAATATTTGTGTTAGAAGGTCTATGAGTGTGCACAATCTTTTGTTTTGCGCTCATACATTATGTGTGTAGCCCAAACGGTTCTGTTAGTGAGCTGTTTGGATAGAAATTAACTACATGTTTTGTGCACGATCAAGGCCAAAAACCCGAACAAAACATGCAACAAAGAATTTTGTTACCGTCTATTAACTATGTTCAGAACAGACAAGTAATTAACGTGCACAAGATGTCTTCAACAGTCATTCGAACGAAAGTTCCAACAGCCCATTTTACACTTTTGTGCTTAGTGGTCAGGCCTTAACACAGAAGCGAGGCTAGAGTTGAGTCGGATACAAACATTGTCACTTTTCAAAAGTAAATAATTCTGTTACCATGCTAACGAATTTCTAATCTCTGTCATCGCAAGGGTTGACCAAAAGCCCGTTTTTATGAAGAGGTTAGGTTACATTTTACAAAACTGTCCGTTGGGGTATTGACCAGACAAGGGGATTCTCCCAGGAGTGGCTCATTCCTCGGGGTGGGTGCTGCCAATGCAAATGAACGGTGAACTAAAATGGTCGCTAGGGTCTAAACGCACTTAAAATCCTTAGTCACTGGAAGAAGAAAGAATGAAAGATGTGAATGTAGCCATAACACTACTGGAAAAATGACCTGAAAACATTTCAGGCTCTGAACGGGATCCGAACCCACGACCTTTGCGTTACTGGAGGAAGAGTAAAACGTTTCATACGAATAAATGATAATCGTACGCTTCTTTAAAACACGAACAGGAGAAAATACACTGAGTTTCAGCCTACTTACGAGCCTTTTTCAAAGTCATTAACTCCGACATTGCCCAGCTCAATTGAACCTGTTGTCTGACCATCCAACCCGATAATTTTAATAAAGACTTTTGCGCTTGTCCCAGCCAGGTATTCGTCGGCGGTTGTAACTATGATTTCATATTCTAAAGGCACGTAAGAAAAGATCACTGTCAAACAAGCTACATGATAAAAGAAGTAGAGTGTGAGTTTCACATGATGCAAGCATCGAGCTGACGCTAAAAAAGTCCTGCGTGCGACAACGTGTAAATTACAAGGTATGTGTGTTTAACACGTCATTGTGTGGGGTTGGCATTCGCATGTTTTATCTGGTGATAGGGGCCCATCCTCTTCTTTAGCTTGTGAAAGCCGAGAAGAGGCTAGTTCACGTTCACGGCCAGATAGGTCTGCTTAGGATAGACAAATTATGCAACTCGCTAAATCACGTTTTGATCAGCTTTTATTTGAGTAACGTTGCCGAAATGTTCATTCTAACCAAGATGAGGATAATTTGAGGGAATGACTTAGGAATAAGGTGGACTCTCTTATCATCATACTCTCGTGATAAAACACAAATGATTACCATAAATAAACCAGACTACTAAGTAACTACTGAACATGAGGAAACTAATTACTGAACTGGCAAAGCCGCACACTGTTGCACTATTTATGTAACCGTATTGTTACGTACGAGGTGGCCTCGACTAAAAGCCTGATGGTTTCTAGAGGTAACCTCGCCTCACATTGAAATATTTCTAAATACTGTACATTAAGTAAAAAGGCAAAATAAACAGAATGAATGAATGAATGAAAAACTGGAGTGAAGAACTGATGACCGCAATGTTATCATACATTTGGTTGATTTGCAACTGAAGTACCATTTAAAACCGCTTTGATATTCTACAGTTGGAACAGTTGTACGCTGGTAGCGCAACAAGAAAATAGCAGGCGGAATAAACTTGAGTACTGTAATGATAAGTCCCACCTTCATGGATTTTCGAGTGAATGATTTAGACTAAAGTTGGCTTTGTAAGCTGTAACAGCGTGAAATAAACACATGTCGGTCAGATATGAAAATATCGATAAAGAGGGGAAAAAAGTTCGAATACTTACTTACCCCATCAACCAAATGTGTTAAAAAGAACAAAATAACAAGAGCACTGACTCTTATACTTGGCTGTATCCAAGACATCTCGTAACGGACAAAGAACAGCAGGTTGAGTGAGTAATAAATGTAACTGCTTTCTGAAACTCGAAATCGTATTAACTTTATTGATTACTTAGCTGCGCAACAAAGTACGGTATTCTAACATCTACAGACTGAGATGTTTAAACAATAGAACCAGCTGAAAATATGTTAAAGATTGGTTTATTTAAACTTCGAAAGAGATATTTTGAAAAGTCTTTGTTCCAATCTATGACTTGGACTTCCTGACGCCGTTAAATTCCACTCTAAGACACTAAGGAACAAATTAGAATTAGAAGTGGTCTTTTCAGACATTTTTAAGCAGTGGCAATATTTAAAATGGTTCAGCTAGAAACAGGAAAACAAAAGAATCGCACAGTAAATACCGAGTTTTTCTCAAACACAGATCCAAAATGACCGCTGACCGTTACGTTTTAAAATACCTCCAGCGTAGTGTGGACGAAAAAATTGATGCGTTTTAAGAGTGAAACCTCCGTTTTCAACTTCCTTCGGCGTGGTGTGGACGGGGCCCTAGCTTCACGTGTTCCCACCTTTTGTTACGTAATTTTTCCCCAAATAAACACTACTCAACAGCACCTTAATGCGTCTGCGCAAGTTTAACCACGCTTATATGCACCAGTAAAGCCAACCTTAGAGCAACATCGCAGATACCCAGAGTAACATGCTGGAGTACCTTTCCCTCTAGCGGAGATGGGTAGAGAGGGGTATGGAGAGTGTTTTTCTTCGATGACTTTGCTCTTGACGCTTAAGTTCATAAACAGGGCGCCTTGAGTGTAATAGCATATTCGTGACAATAGCCAAAACAAAAAGTGTGATGATGAAAGGGGAGAGGTAGATTAAAAGTGGGGCGAAGTGACATTTAGTTAATTAAAGTTCTCATGAGTTCTTTGTCGTGAAAAGTTAAACAAGTAATTTTGTACGCATAGAATCCGACCAAATAGCCTTAATCCTTTGTTCGTTTACTCTTTGTTGTGTGTTCTGCTAGAAGTAATTAGAACGCAGTCTTATTGAACTTGACAAGCGGACACTACAATGACATCGGCAAGTGTTAAACTCTCTTAGCTTTTTCTTTTTAACGCTAATCCTAAATGCATTAAGTCGTAATCTGCTTTTAAGAGTATACAGTTGTTGCAGCAATGCAAATGCTTAGCTATTACTCGACTTGTTTCACTTGCCTTGCTGCAAGAGCCTATATGGGTCCTAATACATAGCTTACGTATCAGCTAGCTGTAGAATAAGGGTATCCTAACTGTGTTATAGATAATACTGAGTAAAAAAGGCACGACAGCTCACGCACACAATCTCAACAAATTTCGCCGCTTGAAAGCTAGTAGAATTTGGCTGTACCAGTAAATTAAAAATACGTGACATTTCACACATCTTGCATTTCTAAAGAGAAATTGAACTTCCAAGCGCCTTAAGACTATAAATAACCTGTGAAGGCAAACTGCGAATTTTCTTGACTGAAATTCATCTAGCAATAATTAAAACTCAAGTTCATTGATGTCGAAGCTACCTTGAAATTTCTCACTAAAAGTAGCATGTACGTATAAATATTTTCAACGAATGTGTTTTGGAGCTTTAGATCTTTTAAGAACAAGTAACAAGACTAGGCCAAATATTAATGAAAAGCGATTTATTTTAAAAGCCAATTTCGATGAAAGGTTTCTGTTTGTTTTATTGTAAATTAAAATCGAGTCTTTTGGTGCATCTTGTTCAAATACGGTACAGCTTCAATAAATTTCAAAGTTAATATAATTTCTTGAAATCGGTGAAATTAGGAGAAATCATGCCTCACCTTAAAATGTTAATCTTTGGTTGAATACCTTTTTCTGATAAACATGTCAACTGAATTTGTCTGACACTAATAGCTTCCACCTACTCGAAGCTTATAAACCCATTTCCACTTGTCCAATAGTTTCTATTCAAATACTGCACAGGTGGCAGGTTAATAAGACAGTTGGCGCCTTCATAGGGGTCTATAAGAAAGCTTTTGAGTGTGTTTTTATTTCAAGAAGCGGATGTGCTTTTTATTTATACAAAGGAGATAGCGTCAATCTAAGTCAGAGACACATTGAGACTACATTGTCAACTGGATTTTGAAAAAGGTACCTTGTCTAGCCATTTGACGGTTGTTACTGAACACAAAGCATTTCAAGTCTGTATACAAGCTCTGCTCCGTAAGTTCTGATAAGCTCGCAGATATACTGCACTGAGAAAATTCAGGGATTTGCTCTGCCTTAAAATTAATACAATATATCATCGATGTTTCGAGTAAGCTGATTCGGAATTTCAATAGACGCCTTCAATTAACCTCTCTTGCTATGACTGGAAGCACTCAAAATGTTTTGAAAACTTCCATGAACTTTATTACATTGAGAGAACTTTTTGGGTTAAAGCTAGTAATGCGATATCCGAGTATGTGAGGTTAAGGACGGATAGCGCTGAATTGTTGACAAAATCGTTAATAAGTGGTATATAGTCAGCACGTTCTTAGCTAAAACACGTCATGAACAATTGTTTTTAACAGAGAGCGTGTTTTAAAATAACTGTGACGATGTAGAAATTAAAGTCAAGATTGCTATCCAGTCTCAACCCTCGGTGGAAATTTTGATAGCTTGAGGTGAAATCTAAATTTTCTCGTTAGATTTTAAAGTTTCAGAAAAACTTTAATCAAGGCTGGACTATTGATGAATTAAGGAAAGCATCAATATTTTATAACCTATCTTTGAAACAAAGCTATCTGCATATTGAAAAAGAATTAAGATTATCCTGCGGTCCTCTACGAATTATCTCATAGTTTGCAATGCGAAAAAAATATCATTTAAGTCAAAATATGGAAAAAATTAGTTGCGAAATCTGTCATTTCTGAAAAGACTGAGTTTTCTGCTGAAAGAAATTTGTGAGAACCGCTGTGTCAAAATTCATAAGTGCCGTCTCTGTCAAAATTAAAAGCAAACACAATTGTGATATGAATTTTATGTTTGCCGAATGCGAATGATTTTTATACAGTCAATTTCCTTTTAAAGTCTATTTGAGCGAAATGCAGACCAATATTGCAACTAAATTTCGCTAGGTAAACTGTTTGCAACTTCACATAAACTGAAAATATCCTACTTTTTTCGTCACCAGCTTTACCATTGTGGAGAAAAACACGCATGAAATATGGATGTAGTGGGCGATACGATCAAATCAAAAGCGAGAAAAGTTTTGCTTTGTTTTTGTGGGGTAAACATTACGTGCTTCATTAGGCTTTCTGCGGTTTCCAACGAACTCGCGAGATCGTCTGTTTGATAAGAGGATGTTTTAAGAGGAGCTAGCTCTCCTTGCAGATTAAAACTCGAGAGAACAAGGGAGACGGAAGCTGGAAAGGATAACGTGGAGTTTATCATGGGATTGGGAAACGAGACAAAATTAGATAGAAATTTGGAGACGCCATCGCGAACTTCAGGTATATTTTTCGCCGTTGTGTTGATTCTAACAGCTGTTGTAAATATCATTTCAAATGTGTTGGTGCTGGTCGTTCTAGCGAGAAACAATCGCCTTCGCACGTGTACGAACTTTTTCATCGCTAATTTGAGCGTGATAGATCTATTGGCTGGTATCATTCTCATACCTGCAGCTGCCGACTCGCTTTTGGCACAGGAGAGGAAAATTAGCGACGACAAAGTCTGCGCATTTTACGGGTTTTTAAATTCGGTTTACGGGATCGCATCCTCATTAACGGTGGCGGTAATTGCCTTGGATCGTTATCACAGTATTTTGAACTGCCTTCAGTATGAAACAATTGTGACACAGCGAAGAACGGCGTTAGTTCTCGTCTGGATATGGTTTCAATCAACTTTCGTCTCATTGTGTCCTCTTGTGGGTTGGGGGAGATTTTCACTAAGTCCCAGCCAAAGCTGCTCTTCACATCTCCAGGATAAAAATGGATTTATTTTCTTCAAAACAGCCAGCTGTGTCGTGTTACCGTACGCTATCACCGTTTTTTGTTACACCAGGATTCATGTTGTAGCGAGAAGGCACGCTAGAACGATCGTAAACATCCAGATTCGCGATGCAAGAAACAGGCGTCTTAAAAGTGGAGCCATAAATCTCTCAGCGTCAAAGAAAACTGTCATGGTTTATGTTGTCCTTGGAGTGTATACAATTTGTTGGCTACCCTATTACACTATACCCCCTTTAGTAACTGTATACCCCGAAGCAACAATTCCTGTAACGTTTATACTAACTGCAACTGTTTTATCGTTAGTGAATTCAGCTTGCAACCCTATAATGTATGCTTTAATCACGAGCCAATTCCGAAATGGACTAAAACGTGTCTATCGCCGAATCCGACGCAGTATCTTCTCAGGCGATGTCCGACATTTAAATCCGACGGGCCCGCGAGGAGATTCTCGCAGCTCGTGGACGTTTACGAGATCGAGCGCGAGGCGATTTTTCGCGACGAGTCAGGACCCAGGGAGGCCGAAGCTCGTGATGGACTTGAACCCAGCGTGTGCAGTCATTAAAGAGGAAGAGAGCTCCATGAATACAAGGGCGGTGGAAAAACCGGATGCTGGAATTAATTGTCCGCCTGCTTATCCGTTGACATTGCAAGTGCCGAACGAGCAGTGGCATAAAAACAAAAAAACTGCCGTTAGAGCTTTAGCGGATGGAGGTGTGAAGAAAAATGGATGGATAGGGGACTAAAATGAAGTGTTTTGCTTTACTTCTATTGTCAGCTAAGTGGATGAATTAATTTTGCGTGCCTTATAAATTAAAATGAAGTAGATGAAACAGCAGGTTTCTAGTTTATGTAAAATATACAGCCGATTACAAATAATAGTTATCAAGGATATGATATCTCCATGCAAGATTATGCGATAAAAGACCACATTAATTATTGCAAAAATTGAAAACATTCTCAGGTTAAAGTTTGTAAAACAAAAACAAAACAAAAATAAGCGAGTTTTCGGCAATTAGACTGCACGGCTTCGACGAAAGATGAGAATTGAGTGAGTACATGAACAAAAAAGAGTATCAAAAACAACATGATAAAAATATACAAAGAAGTTGATAAAACAAAAGGGGAAAAAATGCTAGTTAAAATTAAGTAGCTCGCACGCTAATGGATCATGGCCCTAGTGTAATGAATTAATACTCATAAAAAGTTTATGCATTCATGTTTTAAAACTTTTAACCAGAGAATGTTTTTAAACTTTGCAATATGTTCAGTGGTGGTTAATCGTCTTCTCGTCCATTTATACTTGATCTGTTGAAATATCTCCGCAGTATCATACCATAAAAACCACATTAATTGGCTGGTTTTACTACGCGTTGACACCCCACTGATTTGTTCAGTTCTCACAGCAGACCCCTAGATGTCCGTTTTTGAAAAGTTTTTTTTAAAGAGCTAAAAAAGCACCATATAGCGGGTAGATGCTTTCCTTTCTTCCTAGTAAAAAAACCCTTGCAGTTGACATCTCGTTTCTTGCCAAATTCACCACACATTTGTAGCAAAGCTTCAACAGCCTTTTTTCTAAGAACAAGGACGGAGTTTTCCCTACCGTTTCATGCCACGACAGGTGGAAATTCGTCTGCAAAGTAGCTTTTCCTTAAAGATCCGCGGTATTTTTGAAAATATTTATCTTTTGTGTGTATTCGTTGCTTATCAACTCATGATTTGACTACGTCACAGTGGCTTTGAAATACGTCAGCCACAAAATTGCTTTCAAATGTTCCGACTCGTATGGTAATGGCGGTCTTACGCCTACTTTAAGATGGCGGCGCTATGGACGATTTTCTTCGAGGGAATTGAGAAAGGGAAGCAATGACTGAGTTCATGTGAATCCTCATAATTAAAATTGCCCACCGAATACCACACAATTAATCGAGCACGTTAACTCTTTCCAACCAAAGTTTTGACGTGTAAGTCACGCTCTGTCCTCCGCATAGGCCTCTTTCGTGCTGCCTTGACCTTGTAGGCTGGTAGTTCGGAGCCAAGGCTTAAGAGAGGGAAAACCGAAGTACGCGGGGAACGTCAAGAAGGGAGAAGCCTTTCCCTCTTCCCATTGTCCCCTGCGCGCCTTCCCACTCCCAATCAACTTCCACCTTCCCTAGGGAACCTCTGTGGAGGAGAGAGTAAAGCGCGGGAAACCGCAAGTCCATGTGCCCCGAGCGAATACCGAGTACGCTCGAGCGTGTACCGAGTATGATTAACGAGCCGACGTTAAGGTACAAGGCTGGTTTGTTTTACATTGTAATTCCAGCCCGTTTCTGTTGCGTTTTCCGTTTCAAGGCAGCCTCCGCTTAAGGCGGGACTTAACCTAAAATTCTGAAAGAAATTCGAAGCTTTGTTTTTTACGGAACTCGAATCTTAAGGTATTGAAGTTTTATTTTGACAAGTACTGTTACTGTAAGTTTAAAGCTCGTTTTCTCAAAACGAGTTATTTTCGCCTTCTAGAAAAGATATCTTGAGAAGGATTTATTCAATTGAGCTAAAATTTTCAGGATTTGTTATTTTTAGTACGTTCTGTGGGATAAGCATAGAACTTTTCCATCCAGTGCATTCTGTCAAAGTTATGTATTGAAACGTATGCTAGATTTTCTGTATCAGATTTAACTGGTCATCATTTCACGTGCTT
Source organism: Orbicella faveolata (assembly GCF_042242905.1). Lineage (NCBI taxonomy): Eukaryota > Metazoa > Cnidaria > Anthozoa > Scleractinia > Merulinidae > Orbicella > Orbicella faveolata. The sequence continues at coordinate 15,502,729 of NW_028301564.1, forward strand.
TTAACTTTTCAAAAATCTCTATGCTTATCCCAGCAAGCTGTTTGTCTTCTTTTGTAAAATGTAAAAATTATTCCTTTTGATCAGTTCTTGTAGGAGTTATCTTTTCTCAAGTAAGCCCTGGCATTCCCCAGAAGGTGGCAGATTTAATCAGCCGGTGTCAGGTTACAATACAGTTATAGGGTCCACAAATATTTTTTCATAATCTTTGGTCTTTGAGCTTTTTATAAATGTATACTTTGCCATGGTTTGGAGTTAACTCTTGGCCACGAAAAAATGTTTGAAACATGGTGTGTTTTTAAGTGTTTTTAGGTCCCACCTTAAGTCCCACCTTAACTTTTAAAAATACATGTACTCAGGAGCATATCACATGTGATATGTTCCTGATGTACTACAACGTTGTTCAAGGCGTTGGCTAGATCCAGAAAATAAACGTTTACTTTATAGGAGTAGACCACGAGTAGTCCCTCTTTCTTTTAGGCTATCTAAACACCTCAATCGGGACAGCCTGCCGAACGAAGTCGAAAATCCCAGGTTAAAATGTACCCACGGCCACAAATCCACCGCAGAATTCAAGGGCAAAGGTTGATCTTTTATTTCAATTCTCTAGCCAAACAAACGCAGCCCTGCGAGCGACGCCAGGCGGCTCTTCGTGTCCCCAGTGAAACGATAAAACAATGCCGAGGTTACCAAGTCGATTTCAACGGTCGTGGATGAAACGGACGCGGATCTCTTCCACCGTTTTATCGTTTCACTGGGGACACGAAGAGCCGCCTGGCGTCGCTCGCAGGGCTGCGATTGTGTGGCTAGAGAATTGGAATGAAAGATCAACCTTTTCTTGAATTCTGCGGTAGACTTGTGGCCGTGGGTACATTTTAGTCTCGGATTTTTGACTTCGTTCGGCAGGCTGTCCCGACTGAGGTGTTTCGCCTTGTTCTCCTCTTTATGAAGGGAAAACCGAAATTCAAAAAAGTCGCTTAAATCAAGTTAAATCGGTAAAATAACCACACCAGGAGCAAACGACACGCGTATGGAATAAGGTAAGCCATTTTTATTGAGAATTTTCACTTTTAACTACCTCCATGGATATCTTGTAGAAAATCCCATATAAACCCTTATAATTCGATGCCATATTGCATTGCTTGTGTGGTTCATTGCTTGTGTGCTCTAGCCTCAGAGTGAGTGACGGTTTACGTGAATGTAAAGCCAGTTGCGCGGAGACTAGTAGAAAAAGTCAGTTTTAATGTTGAATGCACTGACTACAGTTGTAAGAAACCGATGAATTACTGAAATTTCCCGGAGATTTAATTAGACGGGTTTAATGCTTGGCGGAGTCAATCGAACCAAACCGGACAAAAAAATGAATCAAGCCCCAATCGTTCGATTGTTTAGCGATTGGTTCGGCAATCGATCACAATTGAATTCTAGTTTTTTAGTGAGTTGGATCGTTGATCTGACGCAATTAAACCAGTCGACCCCAATCGGTCCAATTTTTTTTTTTTTAAAGGAAAGGGACAAATATCTCATGGTATTCGTCTAGAAACTAATCGCAATTTATGCCTTATGCTAGCTGTTTCTGCAGCTTGGGAAGTCGCAACCTACCCCGTTAATACGACCACTTCGTTATTACGGCCACTTTATTCTGGCCCGAACAAGAGCTCAGTCAGTCACTTTCTTATTTAAAGAACTCCTTTAATATGACCACCCCGTTAATGTGACCAATTTTCCATGGCCCGAAGGTGGTCGTATTAACGGGGTTCTACTCTGTATTCACTTCCCTCCAGGAGCCATAATCGGGAACGGAGACCGTAAGCGCGCGCCATTTCAAGTATTGGGGTTGTCCCCATGATATGGGACAATAATTCTATTTTTAGAACAAATTGCACCATCGCCTGCGGCACACGCGCGTACATGCTGCGAGGATTTCTGCGGATGTCGCGCGGGGGAAATGGCGTCCGAAGTTCCCGACATTTTTCATGTTTTTGGCCCGACAACTCAACGCGTTTACGACTGTTGGAATTTTGCTTAATTAAGTATTTTCGTCGTAAGCTGCTCCAGTTTGAGTAAAGCAAGACCGTGTCGAATTTAGGTATGTTCCGCTTTAAGCTTATATATATCGCTGACCAAGTTGTGTTCCGACGGATGCTTCTTTTACATGAGCTGTACATTACACCTCTTTAAATTTCACATATGTTGAAGATTAACAGCTTTTCCATTACACAGCAAAAAACTAGCTGGATATATGTAGATATAGCAGAGCTTCAGGACTTCATGGTTTCCTAGCTCTTCTTACCACACGCTTGCGAGGAATTTGCCAGTCTATCGCGACCGAAAAGTAAAACAAAATAATTGCTAGTTTGAGTTCCGCCTGAATTGTAGGCAACGCTTGATGTTTCATCAAGGCCCAATAACTTTACGTCCGTAGATACTGCTCAGTTTTATTTGTGTAAAAATCCAGTAAATTCTCTGTTGTCGATGAATGAGAGCGCCCGCCGATGCGTGTTTTGTACAGTCAGTAAACATGACAAATTGGACTTCCGCCGTGCCGCACTTTCATGTGAAAGCGTACATCGAACTCAAACAATAACTCTATAGTTTTTCAATGTGTTTAAGATTGGTAAATGTTTGAGAACATATTAAAAGCTAAGCTGGAAATATGTGAATAAAGCAGAAATAATCAGCAAAGTTACAATGACGCTTTCATTAATCAACTTCGAATAACGATTTCGATTTTGATCGAGTTATCAAAACTCCTTGTGTATTTTCATTTTCGCAGTGTAAAACTTCACTGTGCTTATGTTGAAGAAACACACATGATGTTAGTAGCCTTTTTTGCGTCCGTGAAATTTGTTGAAGCATCTCAGCACAAAAGATAACGAAAAAATCATTGTCAAGATTTGTTGACAATTGAAAACACCGACTCGGACTTGAAAGTGCGGGAGCTCAACTATGCAAATGAGCTAATTGTACGCGTCAGACTTTCCTTTCAAAAACTTTTGCAAACTCACCACACAAGCAGAAACAATAAGAAACCATCAAAACAGGTTTTGGTTATGATTAACCATTGTCTAAGAAACTCACAAATTAACTCGATACCAGAGTACAGAGTTCTCTTGCTATATTCTTAAATCAGGACAAACGCAAAAACGTACGCGTAAGCTTACAACAAGCGCGAGCAGATCTTATTATTCATTCCCAGCGCGAGATTGAAGTCTTGTTTTCGGCCCTGAAAAACCCACCTTTTCCGTTAGCTCAGAGCATAAAGCTGCATATAAGCGCCCTGGTTCGTATTCCCTGCCTTATTCCCTGCCATCACGGTGAAAAATACGCCAGAGAATCTCGTAACTCTCACCAGTTGATCACGCAACGTGAAAGCATCCACGCGAGAGCCCCCGACATGTGCGTGGATCCGCGGGGATATATGACGTCAGGATGGCGCAATTTGTTCTGAAAATAGAAAAATTGTCCCATATCATAGGTGCGCGCGGATCCCAAGACTTACGGTCTCCGTCCCCGACTATGGCTCCTGGTGGAAACCAAACCCAACGTCAGATACCCAGATCTCGTTTTCAATGTTTATCGAAAGGATCACATAACTTGGTTGACTTGGGTCGCCTGTCTTGTGGTCAAATACTGAAGCTGCGTGTAGCTCCTGTTTGAATCCAAAATAATCCAAGAGAAGAAAAAACATTCTGTTAAGTTCATAGCAAAATCCGCCGCGATGTCTTCGCAAGATTTTGTCGAACAACCAATCCTTCGAGAGAACAATTTTCTCCTTCCAATTGCAAACACGCTCAAGTGTTTTAAACGGCACAGGCAACGTACGGCATCGCTGGAGTTCTGTCAAGACATCGATTGTTGGTTCTACTGACCCAGTATAATGAATATGAGCTAAATATCCCTGATCTTCGTCTGGGCTGAAATGCTCTGAAGTTGTGGTTGCTCACGCCTCCATTACACTGATTCCAGAGAAAACCGGAAGTTGCACCGCAGGAGGGCTGGCAGCGAGGCCTGGAACCGAGTTTATATGATCGGCACAGTTAAGAAATTTGGCCGAGCAAGACTAAGTGCTGGTTTCGTGGGAAAAAAAAACATGGCGGACTTTCCTAAGTGGGAAGCATTTGTAAAGTTTTGTAAATGTTTTGGGTATTTCACGTTCAAACATCTAACGTAAAGTTCCAGTTCAAGCCCTACATCTAAATTCTGGACATTTTGAAGGAGCGGGGATAAATAATCCATTGTAAACCTGTGAGCGGGAACTCCACTACGTAATATGGATATTTATTTCCGTGTGAGCCAGATTGTAGTCATCACGGCGTAATATTTCATTCGAGTATTTTTTCGTGTGTGTGTGTCGTGGTGTAATATCAACGCGATAAACTGAAGCATTTCTGTATTTCTAGACTCCATGTTGGTAAGGGTTACCGTTGCTTATTACTACAAGAGGTCTGCTTCAGTTTCAGACAAAGCATCTGGCATTTATAAATAAAAATAAATACACATTTATATAGCGCCATTTTCCATTAATTTTCCATGGCGCTTTACAATACCTTAAAATTAAAATCCTAAGTTTAAAATCCTAAAATTAAAATCCTAATCCTTTAAAAACCAAAAATCCTAAATCCTAAAAGTTAAAATCCTAAGAATTAAATACGCTATACAATACAATTAGACTACAAATAAAAAGTAAAAAACTGCAAATCAAATGCACGCTTAAAAAGATAAGTCTTAAGATTAGCCCTAAAAACTGCCTCTGATTTATATCATATAATCATTTATCAATCAGTGAATACCGGATGGGTCCCTTGGCAAAATTGAGAATCATCACCATCTCTGTGGTCTATATTCGAAACTAATAATTTTTGTTTTTGTTTCTCCATAATCATCCTCAGACTTTTGTTTTGATCTTCTAGACTTAACTGCTTAAATAATGGTCCTAATCAAGTATTTGTGGTGGAGATTGTGCAGGAAATTTGTCTTAACTACCTCATTTTGCTGCCCTTTTTGAAGTCCTTGGCACTAATTTTTTTGCTGCCTCAGAAGCTGCTTTCTTTATTTCCATGGGCCAAGAAATTGCAAATAGCTTGTTAATAAAATACCTCAACCCAATAAAAGTTCACATTGAGTCTACCCAGCAATTCTATTTTGGCAATTCCCATGCAGAAATAAGAATGCTTGCACATTTGAGAGTTCAAACTGGTACTGAAGAGCAAGGATTGGAGGTTTCCAACACCTTAACTATCACTGTATTATTGAAACATGCAAATCTAGTAGTTATTTTCCGTGTTGTTGAGTCATCGGTAACTGGCTTCAAGTTTAAATCACTCGTAGAAAGTCGTCAAACTCAACATGTTACAGGAAAATCATAAAGTGAATGCGGTGGTTCAAAAGTAAGTTAAGACGGCCAAATCTTCAGACAGAAAAGGTTATTTAATTATATCTCAAGTTGAAATATACAACTCTGAACATTTGAGAAATAGTTTAATTAAAGACTTACATTCTGAGGCTTCGCGATATATGATGACAGACATGAAACAGTTCGACATCGCTCAGTTTTCCATAGAAACTAGAGAAGCATAATTGCAAAGGAAATCTTCTCTTTCGTGGGTGTGAAGATGAGTGGTAATGAACTTAAAATTTTAACAGAAAATTAAAGTTTCAGTTTCGTTATCCCCCTGACACAGCAACCAAGCGAGTGAAATTCACCTCGCTCCACACAAAAATTTCAGCCTGAAACTTGTCGCTAATCTGACACAAAGTTGGCCCTTCATTCCCTTTGTCCGGATTGTCTCAGAGCTTTTGTTAAAAAGTACTAATAGCGAATAAAAAAAAATTATCAAATTGAAGGCAGAAATGGCGGCGAAACACATTGAGGGTTATGTGCATGCTCGTTACGGTTCTCAAACAATCTCGTTCCTAGAGACAATGTGTCTTTTGGTCAGCGCCAAGACAAGAAGCTCTGGAATAATCAATTTCCAGACTCCAAGATTTTAGGAGTTCCCATTCTCGTCTCCAGAGCCCACGATCCTTCTGGCCTGTGGCAGGGATCGAGAGCTCTGGGCTGGTGCACAACCGGAAGTCTGCGATTCACGGACTTCACGTCAAATCTGGCAAATCTGATTGGCTGAGAATACGAAACGAATACTCTGCGCATGCTCAGAAAATCGGGTCCGGCCAGAGCTCTCGATCCCTGCCGCAGAGCAGAAGGATCGTGGGCTCTGGGGACGAGAATAAGGAGTTCTGGTTTCATGGCGCTTGCGTACCTTGGTTTAAAACATGGCAATCTCGTTCCCAGAGCCCACGTCTTTTGGTCAGGCGCTGACCAAAAGACGCGTGGGCTCTGGGATATGCAAAATGTTTGACACTGGTTTAAAAGTAAACAAGAGTCATATGTACTTCAGTTTCTGTTTATGATGTACAATGTACAACAACTACACTTTGTTGTGAACAGACTTTGGAATGTCCTGGCAATAAATTGGAAGTAACTGAGAATTTTTAATGAGCAAATTGCCTTGGACATAGAATGGTAGGAGATGCCACATAATATTGAAAAATTTATGATAAATATAATATATATGAATTGGCTTACCTAATGCCTAGAGATGGCCTTACAAGATGTGATTATTGCTAAAGCCAGAATAAATAATGTATATCATAGTTCCAATAAGTTTGTCCAGCATTTAATATGAGAGAATTCAGCTATTTCTAATTTTTCTCTGGTAATGAATATTTCAATGAATATTTCAAAATAGTGCAAAACAATTGGGAATCTAAAAGATCATACAGTGTAGGACATTCTCAATGAGGTCAAATGCAATTGTACTTTTATGTCATTAGCAAATTATACACCAGACCATATGTCCTTCTATGTTACACCCTGTGCCAGAAAATAGAACATGAAGCCACATAATGCACAATTTCAGTATGGTGGAAATCACCAAATATTTAATAACCACTGATGAACAATATCATGTACTCTGTTTACATTCACTACCAAATGACAAATTAAATATTAGGTGTCAGGAATTATTAGATAACTTTTTTTTCCTGCCAGTTTACAAGCAAATAGCTCACTAACCAGGGTTGATTAACAACTCTACACAACCTTAGTGGAGTTACACCATCAAATATATGCCATCCATTGATTCTCCTAATAGCCATTCCAGCTTGTATCCTTACATTTGCAGTTCTGGTTCATAGTTGGAAAACAGTTTTCCTTAGAAAATTGGTAAAATTATTGTCAGCTCTGATTTACTTGGTCTCACATAAGGGATGAAGATTATAACCTTCTTGCTTCCCAGAAAATGCTGTCTATCAAATCCATGACATTAAAGAAAATTCCTACAAGGCCTTAAAATGTGTTGTCAGACTTTTATTCAGAGTAAAGTTCACTCTGCTTGTCCAGGTCTTGGGTGTCTGACCTTTTATCTCTCTGCAGTCAATTCTGCACCTTATAATTGTGTTTTCAAATTCAGCCTAAAAAAACTTCAGGTAAATAATTAATAGGCAGGCTCCCCAACATCAAATACAGGAAACTGATCCATGCAATAATTTATCTGACACTACTAGTTCTGAAATATCAAACCTAAAAGAAAGATCTTGCTGAAATATTAAGCAAGGAAAAAGATTCAAAATTCATCGATGGCTGTCTTTGAATCACTGTCCTTCCACATTCAACATTGTTTTTGGGAATTTTTGTTGTTGTTGTTTACCTATGAGGCATGAAAACTGATTAATTCCTAAGTTGATTGAAGCTGATGGGTATTCACTTCTTCTTTGCAAGACTCAGATGCCTTGCATCTTTTTGCCCTACACAGAGATTCCTCATCAACTTTTGTACACGGCAGGTATATTTTGCAGGTTGCAGGTTGCAGGTTGCAGGTTGAAATTTAATTATAACGGGAAAACCGCTAGCACTAAAAATAATTACTAACCTATATTCTCATCAGGGGTTCTTACATAAAGTAGTTCGCCTCTTTCACATAGTGAAAACACGCTGTTATTAATTTTGAGGCCTTCTTTGGCAATCTTTTAACTTGTTACGCTGTGTACAGAAACCAGAAACTTCGTACGCTCCCAACATGTTTGTGATCGCACTTGGTTTGAGCAATGATCTCATGTCCATCGAAAACACGATCGATCCGCTAAAAGTACTTATCGATCGACACGCCGAGACCAGTGAAATCTCTTCAAAGCCATCTGGATGGCCGCTCCACAGATGTTTCCATTGATTCTGGATTTGGCTTGGGTCGTCCCTCAACAACAGAAGATTGCCATCACAAATGAAGCAAATAAATAAAGAAATGAAATAACATAAGATTTTAACTGATGGAATATACTAGCACAAGCTCAGTGTGCTTTCATTTTGGAACTCACAGGGAAGAAACTAAATTCAGCAGATATTTCAGATGATATTTCAGATGTTTCTTCAAAAACAATAATTCATTGCAGGCTTAAAATCATAGGAATATACTCTCCTCCCATCGCTTCGGCCGGTTTGGCTTAGGTGGTAGCCACCTTTCTGAGCGACTGTAAACAGTGACATGTAACAGTCACGGTAAGTCTACCACCTGTACGTTTCCTTTAAGTGCCAGCGGGTTTGCAGTTATAATTAAATTTCAACCTGCAACCTGCAAAATATACCTGCCGTTTGTACAAGGAAAAACCGAGGGTACGCCTCCCAGTTTCAATAAGTGTACTCAGTTTAAAATCACTTGGCAAGAACTGCTCGGAACAACAAAAATTATTTCCTACCGAAGTAAAATAGGCATCTTCCCTTTTTATAAGTATTTCCCACTTTTTCTTCTTTGTTTATCTGGCTTATCCGAAGGAAACTCAGTAGTGGAAATGATATTTCAGGTCGGGTTTTGCTTCCATTATTAGAGTTTGCAGCCGCACAACACTTGTGTCCAACTCTTTTCCTTTTCTTTACCACATTTGCTCCAGACAAGTACCTCTAACCTACATACATTCGAATTTTTTCGTTCTTCCCCAACATCTCGCCCGCCATTTTCAAAGCTCGAGTCATAAGCCTCCAGATTGCGAGCCAGCGTTCATCACAGCGGTTTCCCTATCTGCTCATGTACAGAGCAGCCTACTGGCAGCCTACAGAGCGTTCGTTTAGTCAACAAGTCAGGCAACGCGACGGTCCTTACGCTATTACAAATCTTACAAATTTAATGGAACCAGACCGTCTCACCCCAGCCGAAGTAGAGGAATATTTAGCTCGTATTCATTATACAGGTCCCATAGAACCAACTATCGATGCTTTGTCCGAACTTCATCGGTGTCACATGCTGTCAGTGCCCTTTGAAAACTTGAGCGTGTTTGGAAAGGAGAAAATAGTTCTCTCTAAGGATTGGTTGTTCGACAAAGTCGTCAGAAGACACCGCGGTGGATTTTGCTGTGAGCTCAACATGATATTCTCTCTTCTGCTCAATTATTTTGGATTTAAACACGAGAAACATGCTGGGATGGTGTTCAGCCGAAAAACAGGACGTCTAGGTCCGTCATTTGATCATATGATTCTCACGGTCGAAATTGAAGACTGTACCTGGTTGAGCGATGTTGCATTTGGCGATTCTTACATCACGCCTCTTCGTTTCAGCGGCTCGGCAGATCCTCAAGTACAACAGAGTGGGGTTTATCGAATACGAAGAGATGGTGATGATTATTTCGTCGAAGACAGAATTAAAATCATTGTCGATAACTCTGGTCGCGAAGAAGTGGCAAAGGAAACGTTTACCACCGATGCTGAGTGGACCCCAAGATACAAATTTGATGTCATTCCGAGAACGGCAGACGACTTCCATGAAAGGTTACTCTATCATCAAACACACCCAGAGTCGCTATTCACCCACGATCGCATTTGCACGATAGCAATGCCCTGGGGAAGAGTAACTCTTGCTGGAAGCAAAGTGGTAACTTCAACATATCTGGGAGACAACAAAGTCAGGAAAGAGACCAAGGCACTTCAGGGTGGAGAGGAAGAAATAGTAAAGGAACTTGAACAGAAATTTGGGATTAGAAGAGAGGCTTGTTTCTATCCTGAAGGATCTGTGTTTTACGGAGTAGACTGGAGCAAAGAAACTTTGTAGGATAAACAAGTCTGTACCACAGGGCTATTCAATTCAGTTCAGTTTAAACTCCCACAAACATTAATTTTACACAAGTGTCAGAAAAAATAGAATACATACAAATGTACACAAATAACATATAGAATATGATAAATAGCATTAATGAAATAATTTACAGTTGTGATTAAAATATAAAGTGTTAAAGAGAGAAAGAAAAGGAGATAAAGGAAGACAAATAGTTTTAATACAAGGTTGATTGTGTGGAGTTTGGGACACCTAAATAGTTTATATATGGAACTAATCGAGTAGGTGCCCCAAAGTAACTAAATTTAGCAGAGGGAATACAATGTTAAATAAACAATTTAGGTTAAAAGTATTTCTTCAAGATCTAACTACATAAGAAATTAATTACATTTCAACTTAAGAACTAGTAATATTATTATAACTGTCAATAATTTTCTTTTATAGTTTTACGAAATCTAGAAAATGGAGTAATTTGCCTGATAGTAATTGGTAGTGAATTCCAGAGGCTGGAACCAGTGTAATGAAGAGAGCAAATACCATATTGGGTAGTTTGAACTGATTAATATTTTTATAACCAAATTTTTGTTCAGTGACTGACGTGTAAAATATTCATGTCAAGAAGATATCGGTTTGAAAAACTAAAAAAACAACATGAAGGAGTTAGTTAGGGCCATTCTCCCCTGCAGTCAGTATAGGACTATCCAACCCCTCCTTTTCCAGTTGATGAGATAACTTTTTCTAAAGGGGCTACAAAACTCATGACAGGGCTGCTCTGTCAGTATCAACTGATCCTTGTAATATTTTTGATTGAATATGGAGGACAAATGGCCTCCCCACCCCATACTGCAGAGCTGGTTTATTTCTGATAGTGGGTAAATTTCGGCTTAGCACATCAACAGCTAGGGAGGAAGAATGGAATAAATTGGAATGGCCCAAAAAATTCCCCCATTTGGTCCTTCAATTGAGGGAGAGGGAATTATGGTTGGTGCAGTAAGCAAGGGTGGAGTGAAATTCTGGCATACTGATCATTTACTGGTACTCTCGCTGGTTTCAGTAGCATCTACTGGCTACCAGAATTGTTAATGGCATATTAATTTTACTAGCGGTAATCAAAGATTACGAGAATGCCTTCATTCTTAAAATAGCTTGAATGATTTCATTAGCTGACTTTCAACTACAGTCTGTTACTAAAATCAACATTTTTATATGAACAACCGACATTTTACATACAGATATAACGTAATATGACAATGTCCAGTATTTTCGTCCTGTGTTTATGGTTGGCAGGTAGAGGTCCCCTCCATAAGCTACGATTTCTTGATACATTGCGTGACATCGTCAGTTTCAGTACAGCCACTGAAACATAGCTGTTCCCACGATTAATGTCCCAAAGCTAAGGCGATTCAACTTGGTTATTTAACGTTGTTTTGCAGAGGACGGCAGTACGAAATCTACAAAGATTTATAACGCACGTGCATAGCCATTGTTCTGCTCATTAATCCTTTTATTCGGTGACGTCTCGTTGCCGTTGTCGTCTTAGATCTTCGATCTTGCCATGACAGGAGTCACAACTTGCCAAATCATCCACAGTAAATGCACTGACGTTATAGTGTTGATGAAGAACGAAAATAAGATGACGTGATCAAGTGGACCCTAGTGGTTAGGGTGCTGCATTGGTTATCAGTAATTTCGACGTTACTAGTTCGAATCTTCTTCCATACATACAACCTTTATTTATACACGATAAAAGACGTTAAAGCTAACAAGCTTGTGGGGTCGTGTACTAATAAGATACATAAAATAACTACAATTAATAGATAAATAATTAATACAGTTAATAAAAAATTAATACAAGAATTAAGCACCCTTCCATACCACTATAAGGGCCTGTTTACAAGGAAAGACGGTTACCCTACAAGGCGGGTTACCCTGGCACTCACACAGTTCCTTTTTTTTTCGTCATCCTGTTTACAAGGCAGCTAGGGTTACCCGGGTAGGTGGGTTACCTATCTTCGTGCTAGGGTTACCCTGGCAGGCGGGTTAACTTTTTCCCTTGTAAACACTCCAGGTAGGGTTAACCCGCCTACCCGGGTTAACTTTCTAATTGTTTCCATAGCCTTTGAGTGTAGCCGCGCATTAAGTTGTCCCGGGTTGTAGGGTTACCGTACCTGTGAAATTTTGCTTGTAAACCCGGGCTATTTTTTACCCTCCAGCTAAGGTTAACCCGCTTGCTAGGGTAACCCTCCCTCCTTGTAAACAGGCCCTAAATTGAATTGGATTTGAATTGTATGTTCTGTCCTGAAATCAACTTCTCCACGCTTTGTAAATAGCCAAGTGGTCAGCCTCCAACTAGTTGGAATTTTTGCCTCAAGCTTCCGTTTAATTAGCCTGCGAGAGAATCCGGTTTTTTAGGCAGTGTCCACACTGCGCCGGAGAAATTTGAAAACGCAGCTTTATATCTACGGTTGGGCCTACCGTCTACACTAATCTGTCACGAAAATGTGGCTTTAAATTTTCGAAAACGCTCTTAAAACCGGACTGAGTTTGAAAAGGTCGGCTTTGCATTGCCGTGTGGGAAGGAATGTATTTTGAAAATGGAGTTTTTTGAAAATGATGGCGTCACGATAATCATGTGATTTCCAAAATGACCGGTTATTAAATTGTTGCGTTTTTAGATTCCTTCGGCTTAATCTGGACGCGGAAAACATTTGATGCTTTTTCAGAGTGAAACCTCCGTTTTCAAATTTTGCGGCGTAGTGTGGGCGGTACTGTTTCTGTTTGCTAATAATTGCAAGATCGTAACGAGGTCCCGGGGGGGCACTGCCATATATGGGCTATATAGGTATGTGCCGCTGTGAAGGGTATGGTTTTCAAGCAGTTTACTCTAGGATAGGGTATATAAATCAGAGCGTTTGGGTCTAGAATAGGGTATCATTTTTCACAAAACTGACCGGTTGGTTGAAGATCTTATCTAGAGTAAGGAAACCAGGAATTGCCCCTCAAAAATATAAAAAAATGAAATCGGCAAGTTTAAATTTACGCAAATCAGCCTCAACAGTGTCGATAGATGGGGGTATTTGGTGGAGTTTACTCTAATATAGGTTGGCAAAATTCAGCTGAACTAGCTCTGGTATAGGCTAAGGGTTCCAGGATCCCAGCGGCACATCCCCACCCAGTAATTCCCAAAGTACCCCCCCGGGAACGAGATACAGTGGAACCTCGATTTAACCAACCTCTAAACAATGAAGTCTTCGGTATAACGAACGATGTTCTTCGCCTACGCAATAGTAAAGTGTATGGAAAAGAAACTCGATACAACGAAACCTCGTTATAGCGAACATATTTTGCCAGGCCCGTGGCCCTTCGTTATATTGAGGTTCCACTGTATGTGTAGACTGCAAAACAGTCGTTTTCGGACGTTTTCGGAAGGTGCGAAGCGCCGTAAGCGCGATCCTCGCGTGTGAAGCGCGCGAGCCTCACATTAGCGTCTCTCCCCATTCTCCCTCGCCGTTTTTAGACTCGCTCCAGACCTTTCGTTCGAATATTGACCGTCGCTCGCGTTCGCAAAAAATACGACTGTTTTGCAGTCTACTGTATGTGAATTACATGATCATCCCGATTTTAACCCTTTTTTTGCGATCCATGAACCCAAAATTTCGAATGATTTTGCCGGTTCAGTTTTGGCCAGTTCAAAAATCAACCCACACCGTTTGGCTTGTCAGAATTTTGCGTGATTTCAGTATTCGAAGTCCTCTTTCTACATGTCCAAAGCGGTATTGATCCCGGATTTTGCCCCTGATCCCTTACGGCCATGGCTGTGATCCCGACTCCAAGCTTCTCATCCCTGATCCCACATACCTCTTTACAAATCTGTTATTGAAGTATCCCCAATTGGCACAGCAGTGCTAAATACTTTGACGCTTAAATAACTTGAAGTGGTTAATTTATTCACTGACTCGTGACCTGACATCTAACCGACAATGATCGGTATGTTATGTCATATTATGGTTTACTGATCCGCACAACCCTTATCGTTAATTAATTCGTGTCAAAAATGGATCAAGAACAGCTCACGGAAAACGAGGTCGACGAATATTTAGCACGTATTCATTATACCGGCCCCAGAGAACCAACACTCGAGGTCTTAACAGAACTTCAACGATGTCACATGTTGTCAGTGCCCTACGAAAACTTGAGCGTATTTGGCAAGGAGAAAATAGTTCTCTCCAAGGATTGGTTGTTCGAAAAAATCGTCCGAAGACACCGTGGCGGATTTTGCTGTGAGCTCAACTCGCTATATTCCCTTCTACTCGACTATTTTGGATTTAGCCGCAAGCTGCATGCCCGTGCAGTGTTCACCCGCTACCCAGAGCGCAAAGGAATTCTATTTGATCATATGTTTTTCACGATCAACTTTGGAGATGACCTGTGGCTGACAGATGTTGGGTTCGGCGACTCCTATTTGACCCCTCTTCGATTCAGCAACTCGCCAGATCCTCAAGAACGGGAGAGTGGAATTTATCGCATCCGAAAAGATGGCGAAGAATACTGGTACGAGGAGAAAGCTAAAGCAATTGTTGACGAGTTTGATCACAAAAAGCAAAGGGCATCCACCCATGACGAATGGGAAGCCACCCCTAGATGCAAATTTGATCTCATTCCAAGAACCAGAGAGGACTTCAACGATATGTTAATCTATCATCAAACAAACCCAGAGTCGCCATTCACCCACGATCGCATTTGCACGATAGCAATGCCCTGGGGAAGAGTAACTCTTGCTGGAAGCAAAGTGGTAACTTCAACATATCTGGGAGACAACAAAGTCAGGAAAGAGACCAAGGCACTTCAGGGTGGAGAGGAAGAAATAGTAAAGGAACTTGAACAGAAATTTGGAATTAGAAGAGAGGCTTGTTTCTATCCTGAAGGATCTATGTTTTACGGAGTAGACTGGAGCAAAGAAACTTTGTAGTAAAACATGTAAGCCTGGAGTTAATAAGCCGTACCACAGGGCTATCCGGATGTCAGTCGTTTCGCCTACAAGTCGTTTCGCCTACAAGTCGTTTCGCCTACAAGTCGATTCGCCTACATCAAATTTTCGCCTACACGATCTGAGTCGATTGGCCTACGTTAAAGTCGTTTCGCCTACACTTAAGTCGAAAATATTTTGCGAAGAAAGATGAACATCACTGCTGACAAGGAACAGAGGAGTCGTATTTGACCGTATTTCCGGCGCGTAACACGATTTTTGGAACCTCTAAGGGAAACGAAAATTGGCTCGAAAAATCGGAGGTTTCGAGAAATCGGGGGTAAAATCACGGCGTTTGACTGAGAAGGAAAAACGACTTTTCGTTCAAGTCCGAAGACTCGAGAGAAGTTGACAACAAAGCAGAAAAAAAATCACACTCGCCTTTAATACACAAGTTACTTCCGGTTATCAACAAAGTCAACATTATAAACATAACATACACGTGTTTATAGGCACCAAGTTGTTGTCGCCATAACTGGATATACGCACGCTAAGCATGAAAAAATTCTTTTATTAAAGATGTATTCTGAAATTTTCTAATCGGCGGCTTTTGACGATTGTCGGATAATGGCACAAAATGTCACGCGCAGAAAATTTCTCGAACTCGATTCGCGTGCATAACAAAACAAAATACGAGTGCTTGGACGAAAAAGTAGGCACACTCATATCATTTCAAGTTAAAGGCGAAGTTTAATTCTCTATTCTTTTGGTACATGACGAGTTCCTGTTGGTGATCTTCAAGTTTATTAGCTCGTTTGTTGAGACAGAGCGTTCAGCATAGCCGCGCCATCGCTGTGGAATACTCTTCCGAGACTTCCAAAAAACATCATAATGATTGTAAACCTATTTTGTCAATTTTTAGATGAGTATTTAGTATTTAGTAATACGTATTTAGTGTAGGCGAATCGACTTCAATGTAGGCGAATCGACTCAGATCGCGTAGGCGAAACGACTTCGTTGTTGGCGAATCGACTTGTAGGCGAGACGACCGCACCCTTCACACCACCCCTTCTAGGCGCAACAATCGTGGCTTGTAGATTAGGTAAAGGTATAAATTTCAGTGTTCAATGTAAGACGCTTAGCCTCCTCCGTCCATGCTTGTCCGACACTATCGTATGACCTACAATTGGGCATGCGACTCGCAACTGGAATTCGTAACTCCACAACTCGCAACTAGCTGCAACTCAGATACAGTCGAAGTCCTATTAAGTGGCCACCCTCGGGGAAATGGCAGGTGGTCGCTTGATTGGAGTTCGTGCACTTTGAATATGTTTTAGACTGGGTTAAGAAAATCATAATAAAAGTCTGTTTGAATGTTGTTATAAGTCGCCAAATTCTATTTTGGACTCTTATCTGTTATTGTCTTCACCCATATAAGGGCAAACTAAGCCTGGGGGGACTCCCATATTAAAAGTACGGGGGTGCTTCTGGGAAGTTTTGAAAAGAACCCGTAAGAGGTACAAGACCCTGTTTTGTGGGCGTGGCTTGAATTTTTTTCACACCTCAGAGAGGTACCAATTCTAAAACAACAAATTATTTCCTGTCAAATATTTTTTGCTCAATATCTTTCGGTACCGCAAAAGCTGCCGCTTTGGGCCGCTTTTTTTTAACCCCTAAAAGGTAGGACAAGCGCCTCTGTCCTTTTTTGTATAGGGGTCACCCCCCCTCCCCCTACCCCGGAAACTATTAGAAGTGTATAAAGTTTTGGATGATCGCTTAACAGAGGTAAGGACAATGGAGAACTCCCTCATCAGGACGACCCAGAGGTAGCCGCGGACGCCTAATAGTGGTGGCCGGTTAACAGGGGTTTTATTTACCGTCTTCTACTGACAGCAATTTCAGGACTTTGATGTTTAATAAGGGGTGGCCCCCTAATAGCTGGTGTTCAACTGTACCCAGCCTCTAAAACAATCTCTAACTCGCTCTTTAATTTTGTTCCTTTAATTTGTGTAATAAGTTGCAATAATTTTCCCCTCATTTGGAATACCCCAAGGGGAGTCCATAGTCCGTCAAATTCCCAGTTTAAGTGGGTGGGAGTCGGCGAAGGAGTTCGGACAATTCTGCAAGTTTTCCCAAGTTACCTTGCGTCGAGTTCGGCCTGGTTTACTAGCGACATAATCGCTTGTGTCGGTAATGTGAAGATCGACATAAAAACATAAGGAAAAGATCAGATTTTTTTCCTTATGGCTTTATGTTCATGCTGTTAGGTTTCTATGCCATTATGTCAGGATGTTCACACTGCAAACAGAACATAACGTCCTCCATACGTCGTTTTGTCGCTAGTGTGAACTAGACATTACAGGTTACCAATGAGTTATTTTATCGTCTATTCTCTCATACATCGACCACAGCTTCGGACCAATGAATGCACGAGAATTCCCCAGGTTTTCAATGTTGTCCCTTCAGTTGAAAACAAAAGGTAAACTGTAAAAAAATGTAAAATGCCAGACAAAAGCACCCCCTCTCCCCTCAACCAGGAGGATCAAACTTAGAATTGATGGAGCCATTTTTCTGGCTCTCTCTTTTGCGGTTTTGAAAAGAATTTTGTTCATTCAATATTAACTTAAGCTAATGAATGATCAAATCTTAAAATTTTGTTGTTTACAAACAAGATGAGTGAGCGGTCATATTGTGAGCCTCTAAACCAATCGGCCAACCTTGCAATTTCTTGTCCAAGTTTCCCAGTACCCATTTATACACCTGGGTGGAGAGAGGCAATGTGAGAATGTGAGAGTTAAGTATGTTGCCCAAGAACACAACACAATGACCCTGGCTAGGGCTGGAAGCCTGAACACTTGATTTGGAGTCCAATGCATCGACCATTAAGCCATGACACATTTCTACTTTAACAAATTACTTGGAACTCTATTTTCTGAGTTCTTGGGGAACAGAACAATGGCAGGTAAAGCTTCAATAGGTGCGCTCATCAGACCGGTGCTTAGCTCAGGTATTCTGTAGCAAGAGTGGTATGATATACGGTGTACAGTCTAGCACAAGCTGTATGTTTTATTGCCAGAGTTACAATAATTTTACTGGTTAACCCATCCCTTGCATAATTATAGAGGCAGGCAATATAATAACATGATCGTTAGCAGGGCTTAAAGCCAGACTTCTGAATCCAGACTCCCACATGATAACCCATGATTAATCACACTGAGATATCCCTTCAAGTCTAAACGAATATGTCATACAGAACACCATAAGTTTAAGGCTGCTTATTTTAACCTATCTCCTACAATCTAACTCGTCCAAACGTGCACCAGCACATTTATGATGCCACCATGACCCCCCCCCCCACCCCCCCCCCCCCCACCACAGCAGGTTGAGAAGATGAAAACTACAGTAACACCGTTCATATCCCTGTCCATGTCATTCCAATAACTGAGTGCTGGTAAACACTACAGCAATAACTTAAATCATTGAACTGGTTCTACACTTATTTTATAGTTTTGAACTTTCTTACGACTTAGGAAACCATACAGTTTTTATACACATGCATGTAACTTTATGTAAAAAAATTAACCGTTAACTTAACAAATTAATTAATCCTTAAAATAATGTCTGACTAGAAAATGTTCCTATGTACCTTTCAGGCACTGAACTCTATACACTAAATGAACATCACTCTTTCTTTCACTCGAGAATTTGCACTGTAAACATATCTCATCTCATTCCTCATCGTGCCCCGCAGGACACCTAAGGCCATACTGTAAACGTATGTTGACTGCTAAATGACAAAGCACATTCAACCATAGAATGACCTAACCCTAACCCTAACCCTGTGGAATAACAGGTTCCAAGAACATGTGCTAATATCAAACCTGGTTCTGCATATGTCTATGGGGTTTAATGTCTTGTTGCAATTAGCTGAACACTTAAAGGGGTTTTCACTTGAGTATCAAGAGAAATGTATATTTGCTTTGGTTTTGCTTTCCTATGCAAAAATCTTGTGCCACTTTTTCAACTAATCAGCAGCGGCACGAAAATTGTGACTCCCTAGCAAACATTTTCTCATGCTTCACATGTCCACTGCAGCCACATGTTTTTTGCCCTGGGTTTTGATTGGTTCATGAGATTGTCTGTGTCCTTTGCAATACTAGCCGTAGTGATTATTTACTTTGATTAGTTTTGGTTATACATCAGGCCCATTACCCCTCAGGGATCCTGGATAAAAGCCAAAGTCAGTTTGGTTTTACAACACTTAATTTGAAAACCGCTCTAAACATACAAAGAGTATAGTGCATCATCAGAACCCATCCCAGTTGCAAGTGGTGCAGGATTCTGCAATCGCCTGGATACTACAATCTTCATCTTCACAAATCTGAACTCTCCAAAAAATGTGAACATGAATCCTAACAGAGATAAAGCCATCAGCCACTCAGAAACATCACCAACGACGTGATGGACATAGGCCTTGTCCTTGGGATCCCACCGATGGCTGATTGTGCTGCTGTTCCTGTGATAGCGTATCCAGTCTTTACTGGCAAACGAAGTAGCTGTGACGCATGAGATAAAGAAGATTGACATAGCAATAACAATGAGAAGCCGTATAGTAAAGAGAGTGTTGGTTATTAAACCGCATGTCTTCATCTTGTAGGAAATAAAGGATTGTACCCAGCAGTAGAGAATACCACCTCCAAACACCATGAGTGCACCAATGATGTGGACAACTGAAACAGCATCTTCCTGTCATGGATCAAGTAAACACAGTGTCAAAAATATTTCATGTTTACATGCTGTAGTGCCAACTGTTTTCAGCATCTGAAATTCACCTGGTCTCTTAATAAAGATATTCTTTTGGCTCCTAATGTGACTTGTAAGCCAATTAATTTTAAGAATGTTTAGGTACAAGGCATGTAATGAGAGAAATATCCATAGTTGCGTTACACATGTAGCATTATGCATCTGGTCACATGTGCTTCAATTTGATAGACATACTAGTCATGTGAGAGAGAACTTGTAACTTTTTTTTTGGAACATGAGTGAAAGGGAGAGCATGTTGAAAGATTGTTACCGACTAGATTGATCAATAATTATTGTTCGAGATTGTGTTCTTGGGATTGTGAAAATTCTACAAGAAGAAATTAAAAGATTGGAAATACAGTCCTCAGATGGTGCAGGATTCTAAAAGATAATATACACAACTGTCAAAACTGCTCCTGGAGCATTAGTGTACACATGTAGGTAGTAGCATGCATATTCTTGCACCACTCTGTATAAAACTTTGGTAAACTGGGTGTCAGTCCCCAGGGGGGGGGGGGGGGGGGGGTACTTTGGGAATTTCTGGGTGGGGATGCACCACTGGGACCCTGCAACCCCTGGCTTATACCAGAGCTAATTCAGCTGAATTTTGCTACCCTATGCTAGAGTAAACTCTCCAACCCTCCCGATCTATCGACACTGTTGAGACTGATTTGCGTAAATTTAAACTTGCTGATTTGATTTTTTTTTTTTACATTTTTGAGTGGTAATTCCTGGTTTCCTTAGTCTAGATAAAATCTTCAACTAACTAGTCAATTTTGTGAAAAATGATACCCTATTCTAGACTCAAACACTCTGATTTATATACCCTATCCTAGAGTAAACTGCTTGAAATGCATACCCTTCACAACGGCACATTCCTATATAGCCCATATATGGCAGTCCCCCCCCCCCCCCCCCCCGGTGTCAGCTCTGATCAAGCAGAAGCATCCAATTGGCAGCCCCATTATAGGACTTGTTGAACACTATCCAATCATCACCTTGCTTTTATTTCTCAATCGACTTTACCTAAGTCAATAGGACTAAGATCTCTCAAAGCCCTATCATACTAATGACATTCATTTTTTCCTCAGAAGAAAAATATATTAAATGTTAACTTATTACATGTATTTGCATGAATTACTCTGTATATCCTTTACAACTGGCGAGTGCATTTGCAGAATATGATCTCTATTAAGCACAATTAGAAAACAGCCCTAAGAAAATACGCATGCTGATTGGTTAAAAATTGTGTTTCTATAACTCGATAGCAACACAGAACTAGAACAAGCTGTTGACATAATGATGGCATGAGCAAAAAGAATTTACATTTTGGTGATCAAAGTAAACAAGCTGGTTTTCTTTTCTTTGTCATGGTATTTTCTAAAAGAAATAGAAAACATGTTCCCCGTGTTTCTATGGAGTTATAGAAACACTCGTGAAAGTTTGGGAGAACTCAAAAAAGCTGTGGAAACACTTGC
Source organism: Orbicella faveolata (assembly GCF_042242905.1). Classification (NCBI taxonomy): domain Eukaryota; kingdom Metazoa; phylum Cnidaria; class Anthozoa; order Scleractinia; family Merulinidae; genus Orbicella; species Orbicella faveolata. Next base: position 15,524,073 of record NW_028301564.1, read on the forward strand.
CTTCAGCTTGTGTTCCTACAGCATTTCTTGTTCTCCCAAACTTCCACTCATGTTTCTATAACTCAATAGAAACATGGTATGTTTCCTATTTCTCAATAATTGAACAATAACAGCAGCTAAGCTCTTGTAAACTGAGCATCTTGCCCTGCAAAGTTGTTAAGGCTCCTCTCTGCCTTTGCTGGTTCTTACATGGAAGCAACATAGCAAACTTTAGCACAAGTGGGAGTGAAAACTGAGTGTGGGTTTGTCTGAAAAGCACAGGACTCCAAAGACATTTTAATGCAATTTTGTATTGTAGGCAATCAGGAAACTTAGGACTTTAAACATATTTTAAAAACTTAAACAGATACATTGCTGTTGATATTGTCCCACCCTCAGGATGATTGTTATTTATTTAGCAAATGCCCTACCCTGGGGCAGGAAAAGTTGTCAGATTCCCCCCAAAAATGCCCAGAGGAATGAAGTGGCTTGGAATGGACCTTTTCACCAATGTCACACTTTTCCAATTTTTTCTCAAAAAATAAACTTCACGGCTTGATTTATCATGCTGAGTTCAGTAAATATATGAGCTTTCATTAGATTCCATTGCAAACTAATAAACTATGGGAACCCTAAGTTACAAAGAAATGTATGTTGCCAGGGAGCTACTCTTGCCCCCTGACATACATTGATTTTCATTTCTTTTCATTGGGGTCCCATATTTTTGAGTTTGCAGTGGATTCTTATGACACTTCATGGATTTACAAAATTTGGCATGATAAATTCAACCATGGAGGGTTTTTTTTTTGTTGATTTGAAAATTATGAAAAATTATTGATCTTGCGTGACATGAGTAAAAAGGTCTACCGACCCTGACATTTACAGTGTGTGATTTTAAATAATTATTATTGTCATGCAATACCACTGAGTAGTCCACACCTATAAATAGACTATTCCTATATGGTTTCAGTTTTGTTTTGCTCAGTGAAGATTGCTGTTTGAATTGATGTTTAGGGTATAAGTTTTTAAATTTGAGTGATTATTGCTTCTCATTGACATAGCTAATGTTTTCTTTTGTTTATTCAAACATACATGCATGTCTGAGGCCTGGTTCATACGTCATATTTCTGCTGTGTCAAATTGAATTCAATTAAGTGCGGCAGAAATGGGACTGTCAATTCAGACGTTGCGCTTGTGTCAAACTTAATTCAGAATTGATACTGCCGGGTGTGTAGATCAGCGCAAAATGTTTTAAATGTAGAGTATTCAATATGATGGACAAAGATACTGAGCAATGAAGCTCTTAAATTTGTGAAAAATTATCCGCTAATGGAATGAGAAGGGGAAGGCTGACAATGCAACAGCAAGTGTTCAATATGTTCAAGTTGCATTGGGTCCAGAATGGCAGAGTTTCTTCTTTTTCTTTGGAGAGACCAAATTTATGCATGCTCAAACATTAACATAAAGTATGTACTAGATTCAAGACTGCAGAAATTTGAGGTTTGAATCAGCGTCGCATTTCTGCCGGATAATGAGACAAGACCAGTCAAACCTACGTCAGAAATGTGGTAGCCAATTGAGATGTCAGATTTCTGTCAAATTTCATTTGTTGAATTGAATTCGACATGGCAGAAATGCGACGTATAAACTGGCCCTGAGGGTCTCTGCATTTTTCACTATTTTATCCATGAGTCATGGCACAAATTGAAAATTAATGCAGTGTTTGCGGTGTTATAAAAATTCAATGATTCCTTCACCAGCTGAGCTGCTACACAGTAAGGGGTGTTGGTAAACCTGTGATGGTCATCACAGACATTTCCTACTTGACTGTCATGGGACCATCACGGCAAATTACTAATTTAATTAGTAATTAGTAATTGTAGCAATTAGTAATTTTCCGTGATGGTCCGTCCATAACTCTTTGTGATGACACAGCCAGTATGTGTTTAACCAATTTTGACCATCATGGATTGTGTCTACTCTATCATGGGTTTTTAAATCCACTACGCGCTGATAATTTCACTGCGTAAAGGATAAAGGTTACTGCCAAATTCTCCGCGAAGCCCTCTCGTGCTTAGATGAGGCTATGTAAACACGGATAAAGTCCTCTGTTCCTAAATGTAAATTTTCGTTGCTCACCTGAAAATTCGCCACTATGCTTGCACCAAGACTAGAAACTATGCCAAACACCAAGGCTACTTTGTTGAGCCTGATAAGAACAAATCTGTCGCTCTCATTCCAATCCGCGTCGTGCCTCAGCTGCAGATATCGTACCAAAGCCGTGACCAGCCCCACAACTGAACAGAAGTTGAATAGAAATCCGAAGACATTGCTTTCTGGTCTTCGATCTGCTGTGTCGCTGATGGTCGGAAACCAAGACGTGTCGTTCCGAACGAAGGAGATAACGTAAGTTATCACGAACGTTGTTAGAGAGAGAACTGCTAGAAGAAGCGGAAGAAGGCCAAGTCCGCAGCGACGACACATAACCAAGTCGAGCTATTGATCCTTTGAAGGGATGTTCGACTCCGCAGACAGACTTACACCGAAAATACAGGTAGTTATGCTTCAGGAAGGAGAAAAAATAGTATCATTTTCGGGACTGTCACGGACAATGACTCAATACATGTGATATCCCTTATGTGCATGTGAAAGTTGACTATCGAAAGCTCACGAGACAACCCTCTTTGAATCTGCTGCACTAGCAGAGTTTTGGTGACGTAGTCTACAAGTCCTTTTAGGGAGGGGAGGGTGTAGGTAGCAAATGCTATTTTATAATATACAACATAAATTAAAGCTACTTGACAAAAGAAAATGATTTCAAGCAGTAAAACCTCAGTTTTTCTTTGTGACGCTGCCTACAATTGGACGACTTTTTCCCAAAAGTTTCCTCAAAATTTTCCATGTAATAAAACTCCCCTCTAGGGCTTACTGGCGAGCATTTTCCGCAAGCGTGGTTCCAAAGCGTTTTAGGGCGCGAAGTTTGGGAACCAAAACACATAAATAAGTACGGGCTTCGATGATTCCAAGGCCCTGGCAAGAAAGATTTTGCAATGGAAGATTTTCATACAGATAATTCTGCAAGAAATGGGCCTCAAAATTGCGATTTCATTCAAGCTGCAGTTAATCGACCGACTAGTCGCGAATCGGTGGCAAAAGATGAGGAAATTTTCTTTCCATTTCCTTTCCCGCCATACGACATCCAGGAGGATTTCATGAAAACTTTGTATCACGTGCTTGAAAATGGAGGAGTTGGAATTTTTGAAAGTCCAACAGGAACGGTAAGTTGTAAAAGACAGCTGATATTGTTGGAGAGAAATATCCATACCCCTTCCATGTATAATTTTTTGGTTTGAGCTCCCCCCCCCCCCCCCTCCTGCACCTTTTGGTGTCAATCTTGGATTGACAGAGGTTAATGTATGAAAGCACATCCCAAAGCCTTGGCCTGGCACAGCTCGCACACAGAGATTTGCCTTCATGCACCATTGTCATTCTGATGCGTACCTTTTGCAGTTTGCTCTGTGCAAAGTTGTTTGTTAGTCATTCCCACCCTCCCTCTCATCCTCCAGTCCTTTCTCTCCCTGTTTTCCCCTGTCCCCTTTTTCCTTCTCCACTGACTTCAGCCAGTGTGAGTACGTAAAAGGCCTCGCCATGGTGTCGGTTTCCATAGCAACCGTTGAAGCACTGATTCCTCAGTTGGGTCCCTGCCTTTGATTCTGGGCCACTCCACTGGCACCTAGTCTCTTTGCATTTCAGCCATACCCCACCTTCGTTCGTTGCGTAGCACTACTAGAAGTTTCAGTGTTGCTTCATAGTTTCTTTTAAAAATGTTTTCTTTTGAAAGACCCCTCCCTCACGGAATTTCCAATAGCCCTCCTTGAGGTCAGGATGGATTTTTCCTGCAACTGAACTTAAGCAGCGGAATTATTTTTCACAGGGGAAATCTTTGAGTTTAATCAGTGGATCTCTAACCTGGCTCAAGGATTTTGAGGAAAGGCAACAAAAGGAGCTAGAGAATTCTCCAGCAAGTGCAAGAAATGTTACTGAGTAAGACAGTAAGATTTGCTGGAATTAGCACTTTACGTTTTCAGTTGATGAATTTGTAAATTACATGTACATTGTACTTATATTTTGTTTTCAAAATGTTACACTACAGAAACTGTATTACTGCTGAAAGTAAAGATCCCTGTAAGTACTAGAAAATAACTTTAAAACTATTTAGAGTATAATCAGAAAACTTATGACAGAATTCTCCAAAAGAAGACAGGAGTTGATCATATGACCCATTTGCTAGTTGTTGAGCAATGTGAAGAATAGAGAGGAGAAAAAAAGGCAAGGGGTTTGGTTTTGCCAGGTCACTCTCACTAACCCTCATGTCCTTTTCCCTTCATCAGTCCTCACACCTCTCCCCTCCACAGAGGCTCAGGTGGGGAGAATCCGCTGAACGATATGAGTGCAGATGCAGAGAGCCATTCAACTTTGTGCCTGCACTCACCTGGCACAGTGGATTTCTACAAAATTATGAACATTTGGAACCTCTGATAGGCCTCAGATTGCTGCCCAACTGACAAAGTGTTTTAAACAGGCTAACTTCTGTTCAATCATCTGATAACTTAAATGGCTACTGAGTTAATGAACATGCATCATAAGAACCTTCCAAGAGCTCTGCCTGGTGAGGAAAACTTGAAAAAAATTGTCCCAAGGGTGCTTGCTTTTCATCCAATGAAAAATAGTTTTTCATTCCACGTATGTTTGATCCTTGTGTTTATGTATAATATAAATTTATTGTGGTTTGAATGAAAAAATGTTTTGTATGGTTAAATTAAAAAGTTTCTAAAATTTTCCCAAGAAGCAATTAATTTATTAGTCTCACATTGCCTTTCTCTACCCAAGAGCAAAGATAGGCTGGAAATGAAATAATAAGACTGCTTAATTCAGAGTGTAACATGCTAACCATCAAGTAACCATATCATAGCACAGGTCTCTGATTTATTGCGTATGTATGATGAAATGACGGACAGATTTATTTTTAATAATAATATGTATATATTTTTTTTCACTGTAGCATCAACACCAGACTGGGTGGCAGAGTTTGCTGAAAAGCAAGTCCAAAGGGAAGCAGAAGACAGAATTAAGGTATTTTAAGGTTCTACTTTCTATGTATAATTTTTAATTTTTTTTGTTTAAGATTGATGTGATAGTTTTTTGTTTTTTTGCTAATGATGCAACCTTTTGCAGGAGAAAAGAGAGAGGCTTGAGGAACAGAAGTCAAAGCTTCAAAGAATCAAGAATGAAATAAGATCGTCATATGCTGTCAAATCTGGAAAGAGGAAGGTTTGTTTGACCTAGAAACACAGCTTGCACCATGGAACTGCAACACATCCGGTGCCAATTGTCTTGTGGACTATAAATTTGAAATAACATAATTTATATTGGAACATGACTTATGAAATGAAATGGGAGGGATGAAATGGAAATTGAAATGCTCTATTTATTAACAAGTTTCTTCAACTTGTAAGTTATGTCTACTCAGTAGTGCTACACTTGTAGAGAAAGACAGTATAATAATTATATTTCATGGAACAAATTTAAAACTCTCAGTGGATATCTTAGAATTTTAACTACATGTAAGTTTATTCCTATTATATTTCCCTTCCCCACCTTTCTTTTAGCTTTTTAATGATCTTTAAATGTAAAGCGCCACAGATGATAAGTGGATCTGGCGCTATACACTGTCAAATATTTTTATTTGAAAATAAATAAAATAAATATACATTTATATAGCGTCATTTTCCACTAATTGTTCATGGCGCTTTACAATACTTTAAAATTAAAATCGTAAGTTTTATTTATTACTATTCATTATTATTAACAACCTAACAGATCATGAGAAACATTCAATTAAAAACCTTTGTTTGTGGGCTGATGGATATTATTATGTTAATATTCTCAGTTGTAACACCTAACCCAAACACCTGTGAGGGGACATGTCAGTAACAAATGTTTCAAAGAGTTTTCTACCTTGTTATGCCTGCATAAGCATGGTTGATGAAAGAGTTATTGAAAACTTCATAATAAATTTCAAAAGTTCAATTCAAAGTTGGTTCCATCAATCCTTCTGTGGTCACAGGCTAGATGGATAGATGTCTTGACTACAGTGTATTACATAACAATCATTATTATATGGCAAGGTAGTCTTGAAATAAAAGGAAAAAATTGAGTTAAATCATAGCGTTCTGATAGGTTCTTTCTTGGTCAGGATTTTGCCATACAGAACAATTCCAAGGAGTAGACATAAGTGCCGAATGTATTTTTATTTACCTGTAAAAAAATTGATTATCAAAAACATGTTATAGGGGAAGCCCTTTGAATTCAAGTGATTGAAAGTGCATTTCAACAGAAACATATATAAACAAGCATAGCTGGAGTGCCATATATAAAACTGCTTACTAACCTAGCTTGCTTGAGCTGCACTGGGAAACATTTGGCCTCGATCATTTTTGTGTGGACCTTGCTGTGCTCTGTCTGTACTGCAATGACCTTGCACTCAGGCAGTACAGTGTGTAAGAGGTTAGTACAGTGTATTTACAGTAGCAGAGGCTAACAATCAGTAACAATGCTGTCTCCTTCCCTCCACTAGGCCACCCCCACCCCTACCACCACCCCATTCCCCCTGTTATACTGAGCTTCCATCTTGTTTAGCAAGTCTGGAGATATCATTGATCATTCTCTTATTAATTTGTATCCAGCATAGTGATGACAATTCAAGCAAAGATGAAGAAATGGAGCAGAAAATTTCTAAGGAAATCAATGAAGTCTTGGGCAAGACAAGTCTGAATGATCCTGATGCTGATATTGTGTTAACAGAGTACCTCAGTGACAGAGAAGAGGCTGAGTAAGACTTTAAAATTTACCTCCTAAGACTAGGGCTGTGTGGTTAATTTATTTTCAAGGTCTATAATTTTTTTCTGGGGAAAGTTCCTTTATAGAGGCACCAGGCCTACACATGTAGATGCATTTCTGATCATTATTAAAAGAACAAAGCCTCTGGCTAGCCTCTAAAGAAGCTGTTGTGATGAGGCAGCAGAGAAGTGAAACAATAAGATTTGTTAACCTTATTATCAATTACTGTTAAAGGTAAATAAACCACAGTTATGTAGAAAATTTTAAAGAGTTGAATGATGTTTTGAGCGTAATCATAAATCAGCTGCATGTAAAACATGTATGAACTAAGCTGAAATAGTTGTGAGGTGTGTTTGTTTAGAACAAGAACCCCCTCCACCTCCAAAAAAAAAGTTTTTATTTGATTTCATTTCCTGAGGCCTGCCTTCTTGGGAAGGTGGTATGGGGTTTGAATTTATAAAGAGTAGGGATGTCTTACAAAATAAATGTGAAATTCTAGACAGGGGATTGGGCTCTCTCCTCTGCAGAGGCTCAAAGGTTTTTTTTCAGGTGGGGAGAATGTGATGAACGATATGAGTGTAGGTGCAGGGTTAAGCAAAGGGTGACAATGGAAGGCATGGGATCAGGCAATTCGACTTTGCACCTGCACTCACCTCTCACATCAGCTTTCTATAGCGAACATTTTGAACCTCTGCGGAGGAAAGATGGTTTTGGGGGCTTCATAATTACAAGGGAGTGGGTTTTTAAAGATTATTAACAAGTTTATTTTGTAAATAAGTGATTACTAACAACCCTGTGATGTGGGTAACCATGAACTTGTCTCTAGGTCAGATGAAGAAGAGGAAGATAAAGTTGAAGAACCTCATTGCCTAAAGGTACTATTAATTAAAATCAGATCCATGGGAGACTTTTACAAGTACGTGTCACAGTTATTGCTGGTATTGGTCAGTTAAACAAAATCCCCTTGTCCCAGTGTGACGTTTATATTAGCTCAGATGGCGGGGGAAGTTTGGCTTACATTTTGTTCGAAGATAGTGATTATAGGTTTACAGGGCCACAGTCAGATGAAAATTCTTATTGAGGCAATTAAAGAAACACTTCAATCAGTCTATCCTATCTATTTCTGTCATCTTAATTTTAATACAAAAATTAGCCTCTAGCAGAAACCTAAAATAAGGATTCAAAATAAATTCAAATTATTATGAACCTCAGGTCATGCACCTGTTACAAGCTACAGTCCTGGTTTAGCTTGTTACCTGTCTTGAATGGCTGATAATTTTCATTTTTTTTTTTTTTGTTCTTATGAAGTGAAAAAATATTTTACTATACTTTGTAAACCAAGATGGCACATCATAACATTATTTAAAACCCTGGCATCCAACACCTCAGTCTATACAGACATATTTGTTATGACATAATTTCTATTCTAACTGCACTACATCCAGATTTGCCCTTGGTTGTTGTTTTCTCCAGATATTCTATTGCAGTCGGACACACTCACAGCTGGCCCAGTTTGTGAGAGAAGTTCAGAAGAGTTCGTTCAGTGACAGCACAAGGGTCGTGTCACTTGGATCACGACAGAATCTCTGCATCAATGAAGATGTTAAGAGCCTGAAAAATATTAACAGAATCAATGATAGATGTTTGGAACTTCAGAAGAATGACAAAGGTGGGTGCTAGCCAGATCTTGCATCATTCAGACAAGCTAGATGGAGATCTCATTTCCTTCAAAAAAGATCCCAGGTGGTTATTTCAATTAATTTGTTTTTTCTTCCCACAGAGGACAGCTATCTCTCAGGGATGGTGATGGCTATCATTTTTAAATTTTTTTTTTTTAAAGATCAATATATAAAAAAATGGTACTTTTCTGTGTAATAATTTAGGAAGTGTTGGTGATGGATAATTCTCTTCGTCAGCTATTAAAATAATGGAAAATTGGTGACGATTTAATTAGAACATTTCCTCCTTAACAAAATTCGACATTTTTTTTACTTACATGTACAGCTGGAACTTTATACAATATATTATAAATCAATGGGACTAACAATGTATTATAGTTAATAACAGTCAAACAAACAGTACAATAACTACTTTTAATACTCTCTTTTGCAGACTAACACATGACTTGTGTACATATTTGTAATTAACTAACTAAAGGCTGCATGTACATTGTTCTACAGACAATAAAAAAGCTAAAGGAGAGAATACTTCAAAGAAGAAAAAACTTACCAAAGGTTGTCCATTTTATGCATATCAGCAGATGCAGAAGTTTAGGGACCATGTCTTGGTAAGAAGCATCAATTGACAAATTTGTACTTGAATTTGAACATATAAAAAATATGATTAGCAACCATGACATCGTTTCAGGGGTTGACTTTCAGGAAAAAACCTTGGGGCAGCTGGCCCCTAAGTTTTCAGATTTAGTTGCCAGCAAAAGTATTTCAGTGAAAAGTGTGAAAAGTGAAAAAGTTAGTTGCCAGTGAAAAAAACTCAATCGCATTTGCGACCCCAGCAGTCGCAACGGCAAACTCTACATTAATTTTACTTTTTCATTTCTTTAACGTGCTTAAAAGTACTAAAAGTTGTCAAAGAGAAATTTACAGGAATTAGATACTGCCTGAGTTATAGGCCAAAGGATTGCTTTTTACATCATAGCAAATAAAATTTTACATGTAAGATAACTCAGTCTTAAGTAAGTTACTATATACTGTATGGTACACTTGGCTAGTACATTTTGTAACAAAAAAATATATGACTGTACAAGAAAATGTGTGGATGGCATAATAGGCCAATTTGAAATTCTAACTTTGTTCTGAGGCTTAGGGGACTAAGACAAAATAAATAGCATTGAGGTCAAGAGAAGAATACAAATAATTAATCTCTTCATTTTTTTTTACTGGATATCCTTGAATTAGCGCCCCCCCCCCCTCAAATAAGCACCCCTTTGGAGAAGCGCCCCTCCTATTGGCCAAAATTTAGAATAAGCGCCCTCCCTTCCCCCCCCCTCCCCATTTTGTGGACGAGTAATTAGACAACAAAGTGATGTATAGTTTTCGTCGTGTAGTATTAGATTTGAACATTGTTTCAGTTTGTGAACATGTCAAGTGAACACATTAAACACGTTAAGTACTCATGGTGCTGCGATTTAAACTTTAGGATCAGCTTTTTATGTTAATAAACAGCTTATGTTGTTGTTTATGTGCAGATGATGCATTGAAAAAAATGATCATGTCAGGCCACCATTTGGGAAAAATTAAATAAGTGCCTCCCTCGGTTAAGTGCCCCCCTTGAATAAGTGGCCCCCTTTTTCTCCTAAATTTGAAATAAGTGCCCGGGCACTAATTCGAGGATTTACGGTAATCCTCTATGCCTAAGAGCCAAGTTAGAAATTTGATTTTTAATTTTCAACTGCATTTGATTTTGGTCCTGCTGAGAGATTTTTTAAGGCTAACTATGGTTTAAATGTCAGATTGTGTGTTTTTGACAGGTTGATATAAAAGATATTGAGCAGCTTGTTTCAGTTGGAGAGAAACTCAATGCTTGTCCTTACTATGGAACAAGATTAGCCATACCTCCAGCACAGGTTAGACATTTCAGTTTGAAATTCATTTTGCCGCTCCAAAAATTTTTTGGCAGACACAAAACCAGCTTTTGGTACATGTTGTTTTCCTGAGTTACAAGCATGAGCTTTGATTTGGCAACTGATTTGTGAAGTCCAAAGGGAATTTCTTCCATAAATGATTGGTCTAACTCTTACTTCCAGTTAACAGATTGAGACATAGTAAGTACTAGTGAGTAGTTACTTTTTAATTTGGAGAAATTAGGTTAAAAAAAATGATGGTAAAATGAACAGGCTTCAAACATGAACATGCCAATATGATTTCTTTCAGCTATACTGTATTTATTATAAATATGCATGTAATAAATTAGCAGGTGTATCAGTAGGTCATACTAGATAAGTGTGATCATCTGGGAGAGGGAAGATCTGAAAAGCACTGTTGTTGGTGAATGATATTTTGCAGTCATTGAGAGTCAAGTGATAAAAGTTTGTAAGTCAATAGTGTTATAAGACTTAGTCTGGTTTGTTGAAACTGATGCAACTGTCATTTGTCAGTTCTAGTAATTTTTGGGTCTCTAAGTCTTGTTAATTGTGAATAAGTCATTTGTAAGGGACCAGTAGTTAAGGGGCGTTTGTTCTAAGTTGATATGCCAGCTTTCCAGAGTTAGCTGTTGAAAATAATTTGTACTGGTGGAAAACAAGTAATTGTTTTGAATAAAGTACCATTCCCTTCATGATGAGGAAATCTAAATTTTTTTCAATGTTGTCTTCAACCAGCTTGTCGTTTTGCCTTATAACATCCTTCTCCACAAGTCCACAAGAGAAGCCTGTGGAATACGGCTTGACGGAAATGTAGTCATCATAGATGAAGCACACAATTTGATTGACACAATCAGTAGTGTACATAGTATTGAAATCACTGGTTCTCAGGTAATTATATTTAAGCTGGAAAATTAGCTTGGGTTCTTTGTTAATATTTTAATAATAATTGATTTTTTTTTTATACTTGTAAATGCATTGCACCATTGCATCATGTCTGGGAAAGATTGAATCCTGGACAAACTTGTACAAAGTACTTAGAACCACTGGCCACTCTGACGGCACAGCCAACTACATACTTCTTGTCATTATTCTTTTAGGTTAAGCTATCTAGGAGAACCTTGCTATCTCAAAGTCAGTTATCTTAAACCTCTGGCCATCTCTGACTCAGATCATTAAGTTTTCAAATCATTTCTTCAATCACTCATTATAGGCTATCTAGAACCCCTGACATCTGGAACAATTTTATGTTTCCCTTATGAGTTCAAAATGGCAGGGTTCAAATGTATTTCCTTAACCTTGTAAATTATATAACTCCATTATAATGTATATGAACTTACTTAGTAATATTTACTAACTTCTAAAGGGCTGAATGACAGGCTGCATTGGAAACACACTCAGACTAAATATTACAGCTCTCTGAAAGTTGATTAGCACAACATAAGTTGATTGGGTGATAAAATAATTTGATTGGGTGACATAATCTGGACGGAATTGTTTCATGTTTCAGATTTCATGTGCACATTCACAACTGACACAGTATCAAGATCGTTACAGGTAATATTTCATTCTGCCCGGTTATATCCATTTTAAAAAAGTGAACTGTACCAACAAAAACACAAAGTGGTTTTGAACAGCAGTTCCCAAAAAGCAAAGGCTACAGGAATAATGGCACAAGGAGAAGATACGCTCTGCCACCCTGAAACTATTAATTCAGATTTACCGGTACATTGTGCAATGTTTACATATACATTCATTTTATATTGATAGTTATTCAGGGTTTTTTTTAATGTTTTCAACACTGAAGAGGGCAACTGGTTTTCACAGGTGGGCTAAACTTTTTTTTAACAGAACTTCTTTATAAGATGGTCAAACCAGACAAGCAAAATCATCCTTGCAGCTGGTTAAAATTTCCTTTTTCTTTCATTTTCAATCAGGACAAGATTAAAGGCAAAAAATTTACTATACATCCAGCAGCTACTCTATGTCTTGACATGTTTCTTAAACGGTCTGGGTGGTAAGTTTGTTTATCTATAGTTAATTGAATGACTTGTTTTTTAAATTAAATTATTTGATTTTTCTTTAAATTGTCTATTTGATAGTAACTACCGTAATAGTAAGAATATATTTTGTTTTAACATATCTGTAGGAAAGGAGCAAAATCTATCAAAAGCAATATCATCAATTACAACTGATGAATGTGGTGCGAAAGAAGCAAGAACGCAAGGTTGTTTTCATTATTCGTTATGTTACCTGTGTAATGGCTTTATATCTTTAGTTAACTCTTGTGTGACTAGGTATCAAAAGAGGCCTCGGGAAGCAATGTATACAATGTAAAATTTCATATGTTGTAATAATTATAAAATATAATATACTCACAAATTTAAACATTTCAGTACACAGTTTCTACCAATCAATGAATTATTATTATGTAATTATTTTCCTCTTCTATCCAGATGTAAAGCTTAGAACAATCAATGACTTCTTGTTTTCTGTCCAGATGGACAATGTCAACTTTTTCAAGGTAAAATAGAGATCAAGGCCATAATACAATAATTTGTATTTTTATTTAGTATATTACTGTTTTTAAACTCTCTCTGACTTGCTTATGATGGAATTAATTCTTAGATTAAAAAATACTGTGAGAAGAGCATGATCTCTAAAAAGGTGAGATACGAATCTTAATTGAGATCTTTCTAGGAAATTTTGTATTAATCAGTTAAATATATAAAGGACACTGAATACTTGATTTTAGTTTCTAGGCAATTTTGACTAGCCTCATATGTGTAGCAAGACAGTGTTCCCATACAGTATTTAAGGGTGCATGACAATTGGAGCAAGAACAATGAACTGGCCCCGATGTTTTGTCACCAAAAGGTGAAAATCCTACATCATACAGAAATGCGTCCTATGCTGGCTATATCTGAAGGGCATACATGTAAGGTTTAAGTATGTATTCAGAAGTAGAGATTTAAACAGGTCCACACTAGTACTGTTTCAACAGTCATTCCTTTCTGGAAAACGCATTCAAATATGTAGATTTTTGTTGTCGTTTCTATATAGCTGAATGGATTTATTGACAAGTATCATTCTATACAAGTGGGTGCAGGTTAGTCTTCCTCTGGTTTTGCATCAAATATTGTTGAATATGGTTTTATATTTTACTGTTATCAAGTTTGCTCTCATCCCAAAATTGTTCACTTGAACATTTCCTTGTTAGAGGACCTTGAGAGTTTAATTTGATACTAGAGAAATAGTAAAAGTGTTACTAAGAGCATAATTTCTTTGTGATTGTGTTAGGATCAGAAGAGGACACATTGTATCAGAGCAGTACTTCTCCTCTTCAGATTATTGAGAGCTTTTTGGAAGCTCTCACAAATGCAGACAAAGATGGAAGGGTTGTTGTTAATAAGCAAGGTGAATGACTTTGTTTAAACCGGTACAGTAGCTGTTGTCCAATGCATGGCCTATCAGGCCAGTGCTTATATGTATCTCTGCTTTCAGTAGGATGTAGCAACCTGGAGTATTTGTACTCCCTCTTAGTCCATCACAGGGTATACTTCCCTGGCATTTAATTTGCCGGTATTCATTTATCTGTCTGGGTGAAGAGTGGCACTAATAATAATTATAATAATTTATTTCTAGCGCATTACATAAAAAAGCTCAATGCTCTTAGAAAAGCAGTGGAAGTATTCTGTTTTACCCAAGATAAAAACACAAGACTTCACTGAGCCTGGGCTTAAACTTGGATTGCTTGTCCAATGCAATTTTGGTAAAAGTTTGGTCTTTTGTTATTCACCTCTGAATTGGGCATAAAATTATTTAAATAGCAGGGTCCATCATACCAACTGAAGTTTTTTCCCACACCAACATACCATATCTTGTTGTCATTGACAGCTGCACATCCTCTGTTTTTTAACTTGTAACAGATCGACTCAGTAGTTCCAGCCTGAAGTTTCTACTTTTGAACCCTGCTGTCCATTTTACAAGCATAGTCAGAGAAGCCAGAGCAGTTATTGTGGCTGGAGGAACAATGCAACCTGTAAATTATGAGATTGTATAATTTGCTGATGAAATGTTCAGTCCATCTCTGTTGGTTATAACTATATTATAAGACAAAATCAGAGGGTCATTAACTAAAATCAACCAGTCAGATTGCTCTATTGCCCGTTCATTATTCTTCAAGAATTGGACTGGGCCCTGTCCTGAATGATCCCACAACTGACAAGATAACTCTTTTGTATAGACCTTGCTGTGCATCAAGACCGAGGGCTGATATACTCCCAACACAACCCTTGCGCTTGGTTAATAAGATATCCTCATTCACTTTTGTTTGACGGTCAGCAAGAAAGGGAGCAAGAAATTTTTCCTTATCATTACCTTACCTTCATGATCTGACATTGCCCTAAATGATGTCACCAGTGTAATATGAGTGGTAAATCTATGGGTTGGCATGTGTATGGTTTCTTGGATTGTCCATAGGTCCTCTTTTAAATTGTCCTTGAGTGATATGGTCCTCTGCTGGACACCCATTGAACACCGACAATAAAACAAAATGATCAATTTAAAACTCAGTGTAACTTTATAGCAAACCGTTTTGAGTTTATCAGGTTTTAGTACTTGTAGCTAAAATTCTCTCTCTACATTACCTTTCAGATGTCAGATTTCAAAGACCAGCTGTTTACTTGTGCAGGACTCCCAAGTGAAAACATAATAGAGTTTTCTTGTGGTATATTTAATTCTTTGCCTAGAATGTAAAGTTTCCTCTTCCAAGGATTAAAAGCGTTGCAACTAACCTCTAGCTCGTTTACATTGTCTTCCTAGGTCATGTTATTCCAGCGGAACATTTGCTCTCCGTGGCGTTAGATAGAGGCCCTTCGGGAAAAGAACTGGATTTCACTTACCAGTCCAGAGATTCTGCCCAGCTGGTAAGTGATTCCTTGCCCTATGAGACCTAATACCGCCACAAGACAAAGCACAGCAATGGCCGACAAGTCGTTCAATTCTCGTCGATACTCGGGTTATTTTGATCGTCTTTATAATCGAAAGAAGCCGCGAAATAACTTAGTACGGTATTTTCTAAGAAAAGGGGACTCCAACTTATTCCTCGTTTGATGTTATTCTGTGGAATTTAGTACGAATTTTACCTAACCATGTCAACACTAAGTCCGCCATTTTTTTTAATCATGTGGACCGGAAGTTGATTGGCAGATTTCACTTCCGTTTCTTTCAAAGCGAGGCAGGGAACAAATCAGTAACTAAATTTTCCCCTTCGTATATCAGCCGGGCGTAGTGGCGCACGCCTGTAATCTAGCTACTTGGAGGCTGGGGTCGTTGAATGGCTTGAGGGCGGGATTCCTGGGAGCGGCTGTTCTATGTAGATCGGGTGTCCGCGCTAAGTTTGGGGTCAATATGGTGAACACAGAGGAGTCTGAGTTCTCCAGGTTGGTTAAAGAGGAGCGAACCGGCCCAGGGTGGAAACACAGCAGGCAAAAGCTCCCGCGTCAAACAGTAGTGGGATAGCACCTGTGAATAGACGGTCGTTCACAGCCCGGTCGAGATAGTCGAACTCGACTCTGTTTTTTTTTTTTTTCTTTTTTTCTTTTAATCTTTTTGTTATTTTGGCTAGTTCGCTTTTATTATTATTATTTTTTTTTATGAAAAGTAAAGAAAAAAAGATTTCTCTCTATTTTTGCTCGTTTCCTAATTTTTTTTTTTACCTACAGGTATTTTCTTCCTGTTTGGTTCCTGTTTGATATTAATTCCACTGTGTTCACTGCATTTTTCACTACATTTTTCACTACGCTTTATAGTAGACACTATAATAATTTTTGGATCCACTCATTTTAAAATTCCTTTTTCCCTCCCTTGGTCCAATTTTAAAGTGCACCTAACCCCCAAAATTTTTTTTCAATAAAACGAATCTAGACTTTATTTGAAGCATGTGGGCGAAGAAATTTTTTAATTTGGTTGAATCCTCGATTTTCTATGCCCTTTCAAAGTTGCGCTTGAAGTGTTTCACGACCGCGTTTTAGGGAGTCTGGGGCGGCGGTACCTGATGACGTCTACCCAGGAACCAAACACAATGGCGCCTCAGTCAACTCTCTGTATTCGCTCGAGAAAATGGAACACAAAACCAATCGCTCCGATGTATTTTGGGACGAAAACGTCCAAGTTTTCTCTCAGAATCATTTCTTTTTCGTCACTGGAGTCAGAGTTAAGTTTCGATTCGAAAGACTCCGAAATAAACTTCGATCGAGCACATTCGACAACTGTGAACTCACTGCTTAGAGCTTTGAGAGCAATTTACAATATTTCAAGCGACGAAAGGGAAGACTTCTTTGCGGACGAGCTGCTTGTATATTAGGAATGGAAAGCTAGATACGAAGTGGAGGAGCAAGCAAACGAAAAGCAGGAAAGAAAACTCAAGGACTGCTTTGGATGGTAATTTCGTCAACTAAACATAAGATTCCCACGCGTGTTTATAGCCCGTTTACATTTGTCCTTAGCGAGAATGTATTTTGTCAAGGTGTGATTGTTCTGTTAAATCCAGTTTGTGTTTTACTTTCAGTTGAATGCTTCATGTTTATAAGAGCGACGTACGTGTTGCAGTTTTCGAGACTTGATGACCTCCAAAACATTGGCTTCGATCGATTGAAAATCGTATTGTTTGGACCTATATTTTTGAAGCTGCGGGAAGCAAGGCGGAAGGAAACATTTCATACAATTACCGATTTCACATTGTCACACGTTTTAAGTCGTAACTCCAAATAACCAATGTAAATTGTTCTCAAAGTTTGCAGTGAAATTCGTCGGATAAGCGAAAAGGATGTGTTCCCTAAGCGGTCCGCAGATGTTACGCGGTCATATTTTCGACGCTGTTGCACAGAATCTTTGTCGCTCTGCTGATTTCCAAACCTTCGAAAAACTCTATGAGTGTAACAATTTTGTTATCATGTAATTCTAAAGGATTAATCTTCGACTTTCATCTAAATCGAAAGAGAAATAAGTGTTGGTTAGCGGCGTGCAGTTGCGATCTACTTACATATCAGTATAACGCTTCTTGATGGTGATCGGATCACACAACTTTGCCGGTTATGTTATAAATACTGCGGGATTGGAAGATATAGGTTGTCGGTAGTATTTCTACAAATTGCTGGTTAGCTTTAAGCAGAAAATTTATGAAAATAGCGTTCGAAAGTCTGCGGAACAAATTCCAGTGAGAGTTCTTCAATGATTCTCACAGATTCAGTTCGCTTGTTTCGGTTCGACAAAATCAACCACCGTTTACGTCTTTATTCCACCATTAGCCGATCATCGTCAGTAAATAGTACAGTATATCTTTCTTTAAATCTGGAATATTGCTGCAACAGCCGATAGCACCTCTGGAAGGCGTTTCTGCGCACTTTTCGAATGTGTATTGCACCATCCTGAAGGAAATGAGAGGACGTGAGATATCCAACCTTCCTGGGTAGACGTCACAAGAGCCGCTGGACCCATTCTCCTCAAACTCGGTCGTGAAACAAAATGGCGGTGTTTTAGAGCTATTTTCGAGATTTCGTCGGGGCACAGAAAATCGAGGATTTAACGGAATCCAAAAATTTTTTCGCAGAAATATTTCAAATAACAAGTAGATTCGTTTTAGCGAAAAAAACAGTTTGGGGTTAGGTGCACTTTAAGCTTATGGATTATAACACAAAGTCTCCAACTTGCCGAAATGCGCATAAAAATAATAAAAAAAACAACTCAGCTATATGTTTGTTTTGGAGGGCACGTTGGTTAAATATTTTGGTTACGATGGCGATCACAAAGGTTAACGCCTAATTCGCTACATCAGCTAACCGAGTTTGGCTCGGTAGAGGACGAAAGAAGAGGAATTGTCTCTATGCGCGTGAAGTCTTGGGTCTGTATATGTTTGGTTCGCACAAAGTTTTAGTTTATCGATGATATCGAACGCGAATTAAACATGTACATGTAGCGAACTCGACAGGTAGCGAAACTGGCTGTTGCCATCACAAATAATTTTTCAAAACAACAACAACAACAAAAAAAATCAAATCAACGTTTGGACATCCCCACTGTTTGTTGACTTATTCTGATGACTTGTTTTTCAGGGTCCGAAATTGCGCTTTCCTGGTTGCCAATGCGACTAAAACTTTTGCATTGGCGACCAGAATTTCACAACTGATCGCCAGCGGGCGATTAACTATTTCAAGCCACGATAATTGCACAAACTTTGATTTTCAGCCAAATCGATTCAAATAAATTCAAAGCCGCCTGCCAATTGGTCACTTTTTACCTTTCCGCCGCTTTTGAAGTATAAAACCGATTTTCCTGTTATTATAAATCTACCACAACGTTTCACAGCTGCGATCAGTGCGAAGCTTCGCCGCCATGTTTTTTCAGCGGTTTCCCGTATTGCGGGCGCAAGAGGCCATGTGCGTTCTTTTGCCTTGAATATTTATTCAGGCGATTTGTTGTCCAAAGATGTTCTGAAATCTTTCCGTAATTTATTACAAAGTGGAGACGGAACATCCGCGAAGATATTACTGGAAGATTTCGATATTCAACATGGCGATCCGTCGATCGTCTCGACAGAACGCGAAAGGAAAGATCGTTTTGAACATAGAGCAAAGAACCAAACGGCAGTTTTTCAGTCGGGTACATTGCTTCTCCAAAAGGTAGAGACAAAAGAAAGTATAAAGTTGACTTGAAACATTTGGCAGTCGCACGAAACTGCGTATATGGCCGGCATTCGATTCGTTCGTCGTAGTTTTTCAGTGGTAGTGTATAAATAATCAGCGTGTTTGTATATGTGGGTTATTGACCAAGTGTGAGGTCAAGATGGCTGGATATTGGCCAAGTTCTTTTTTTGCGAGTTTATGGACCGAGACGGAGTCGAGGTCCATAAACTCGCAAAAAAAGAACGAGGCCAATATCCAGCCATCTTGACCGAACAAGCTTGGTCAATAAAGGATTTATTATATGGCTTTCGGGGAAATTTTTCTTGCGGGACACGGCGGGTAGTCCCGAGCGGGCAAGATAGCTCGATCTTGCCCGCTCGCGGAGCAAGCCATATAATAATTAATCTTATCGTTAGCGGAAAAATCGCCATCATTGCGCGTTCTCTTCGTTCTGATTCTTAAAAGAAAAATTGGCGACCAGAATTTTCCATCTGGCGACCAAAAATTTTGGTTTGTGCTGCGCTGCGAAGGAAAAATTTTATTGACACTTTTTGGCGACCACATTTTTCCATATGGCGGCTGAAAAAATATTTTCAGTCGCCAGTGGCGCCTGCCTAGGGCGAAATTTAAATAACAATCAGACCTTACTGTGTTTTTGTCGATGTTGTATTTCAGAAAGAGGAGTTAGGTCGGCTACTTATCAACATTTTTGCCGTAGTTCCTGGTGGTGTGGTGTGCTTTTTCTCGTCGTACGATTATGAGCAGCAAGTCTACAGACACTGGCAAACAACCGGCCTTCTTGATAAAATGAACGCGCGAAAAAAGGTATCCTTTTTTGTTGATTTATTTTTGTTAACCTGAAAGGCTTCTTTGCTTGTGTAGCGTTTTAACCATTTTATTTTATCGTTTTTTTTTTTTTTTTTTTTGGCGTTAAGGTCTTTAGAGAACCAAGAAAAGCTAACCAACTTGATCAAGTACTTTCGTCATATTCTGCCTGCATTAAGGTTGGTACGGAAAGCTTAATTTTTAAGCGAGATAAAACAGTTACACATGTATCATATATGCATGTACAATTACCCTTGTCGAAGAATCCCATGTTTGGGAACAGGGAGTTTTGTTGACAACTGACATTATTTATCTTGATTTGAATATGCACAATTTGGATGCACTCACTATACTTCACTCGGAAACTTCTGTAAAATTTTGATGCAAGTCCTGCACTTAAATCTGTTTTAAAACTCCTTTCTGAAGGGTTTATGTTATTTACTGGATTGTTCTTTAGCTTTCCTTTGCGTTTAGAAAATGTTTTGGTTTAATTTGAAAGGGTTGCCGCGTATGAGCAAATTATAATGAATACCGCATGGTCAAACTCTCACTATTTATTTGAACCAAGTACTTAATTCAGTCTCCCGTTTTGCGCCGGCGTCAAGTTCTCTTGTGATTCTATCCGCGCGTTCAACGATCGAATAAAAATACGAGAAAATGGAGGGCTGTGAGCAGTCTACTTAATTCATTGTTGTTCTTTTATATAATTATTCATTAGAAGTCAGCTGTGACTACGAACACGTCTCCGAATGGTGCGGTGTTATTTTGTGTGGTAGGAGGAAAAATGAGTGAGGGGATCAACTTTTCCGACGACCTCGGAAGGTATACTTGATAAAATAGCACAGTACTTTGATCTGACGGCACGTATGCACGAACGCTTAGAAACTAGGCCGGTATGCAGTGCATTTTATTTGCCATGTACATTACTTGCAAAAATTTTGGACGTTTGATTTTCGGACACTTTTTATCTCATTTCGGTAAAATTTCGGACAATAATTTCGGACACTTATGTTGAAACTTACCTAAAGTAAATTTGAGCCAGCAAAACGAAACAACATCTGTTAAAATGTTAGTTTTACTGCTTCCTCAAGGTTTTGCAGATACACCGACGAGAAAATATCACAAATTCTACACTGTTCGTTACCGTAAATATTTCGTACGCTTGAAATGTCGGACACTTAAAAATTCGGACTTTTTTATTTTCGGACACTTTTTGTGTCAGAAATTAAAATCGTCCAATTTTTTTTTGCAAGCATTGTACTTGTACGTAGGATAATTACGGTCAGTTAGGCGTGATTCATGGCATCTCTTTTCACATCAGGTGTGTGGTGATGGTTGGACTTCCTTATCCTAATATTTACTCCCCGGAACTGAAGGAGAAAATGACTTATCTCGATGCCACTTTAGGGGTAAGCTTCTCTCTGTGTGTTGATTACTTTTGTCAGAATCGTCGCGAAATAGCGTTGTCTAGACGGCGGAATCTACCGTGAGAGCTCGAGCACAGTTGCGCATACTTCGTTTTCGTTTGGAGAGGTCTTCCAGATCACAAACTTCAGGGTATTTATTTCTCTGAATGCACTATACTGTTTAAATAAATGTTTTAATGTTTATTTTCCTCTTAGCCCAAAGCTGGCCAAACGCATTACGAAAATCTTTGCATGAAAGCTGTAAATCAATCAATAGGTGAGGAAAAAATTATTTAAGTCATAAATAAAAGAGAGTGTAGCTATAACATGGAATCTCGTGAACAACCGAAGAGGCGAAACTTGAAAATGCATGTTCATCCTGGCCAAACCAAAGTAATCTCATGCAGCCAATCACAAAAAGAGTAACGAAACGAACCAATCAGAAAACGAGACGGAAACCCATGCCGAGCGTGGAAAAACGTGCAACCGATGCCAAGCGCGGGAAAACATGCAACCGATGCCAAGCGCGGGAAAATGCGCGTTACTGAAGTGGAAGCCATCGTCGGTTGACCTCAGTTGTTCCTGAATGGTTTAGTTAATAAACAGCGTGTTTGCTGTCATCGGTGAAAGTACGTTGCGCGAATTTTTGGAATAGTTTAATACTCTCGAAAGCAAAGCCAAGGCTAAAATATAAATAAGATTAAAAAAAAATGTTGGATAACGTGTGTATAGCTCAGAATCTACATTCTTTTTTAATATCCAGGTCGTGCTATCCGTCACAGAGGAGACTATGCCACCATCTTGTTACTTGATCAGCGCTACGGGTCTGCTAGGATACAGAGAAGCTTACCTGGTTGGATTTCAAACCGACTTCAACATCATTCGCGCTTCGGATCTGCATTTGCCGCCATTCGCAAGGTAGGCTGGTGGGGAGGAATGAGGTATGACTAGTCCCCAGTCCTTTTAACGGAGCTATGTCACGATTTGTGCATCTTGGAAAGATTAGCCTAAATTTTTCGAGTTCGTCGTTTGTAATCCGTATCAATCTTCGCCATCCATAACCATCCTTGTTCTATTATGGGTTATTACTATCTCTTTGATGTTTTTCTATCTTAGTAAACTATTATTTTCAGTTTTCCTTCAATTTAAAGATAATTCCGTACGCGGCCAAAACAAGTCAAAATACCATGACTGAGCTCCTTTAAAAGAGAGAATTCTAAGACAACGGGAATGGTTAGGAGAATGGGTGGTAAGAAGATTCATTTAGCTCATATGAACTGGTTTTATGTTAGATGCAAAAATTGAATCATAAAAAAGCTTAAGATGAAGTATAAGTACTAGTGACAGCACTACATAAAGACCCTATTAACTACCAGATAATTTTATGACATCAAATAATTTTTTACGTTTCTCCTTGTTTTCAGTTTTTCGTGGACAAGCGACAGACGGATGGAATTACAGACCAAGAAGCACAACCAAATACTTAAATCTATAATTTCAATATTTATATGTCAAGTCAAAGATTTCTCTGCAGAGATTATTGACGGAAAGAAGCAAATATTTAATTGATATATTTCTCATTCACAAAAGGATAAGATTTAATGTTTCATATCTATTTTTGAAGAGTAAAGATGTATTTTTCTGTAGCTGCAGGTTTAAGAATGTCTTGTGTGGCTACAAACACGTGATGACTCGTAGCATAATTGCACTCTCTTAGTTGTTTCACGTATGGATTGAGTTTAATGATGAAAATTCCAAATAAAAAGCTGCATTAGAGCATAGTCTTGGAGTATTCATAGTTTTATTGTTGACTGGCATTAAGATTGCATTTTATAATTGCACTTTCAGGGTGACTTAAAGTCCGAGAACGCATTGCATTACGATGTCGGCTCTCCCTTGGCGAGTTCCTGTACGGCTTTCTCCCAGGCCTTCACGACCCCGGACCATGTGACCCGACACGATTATATTGACCGCGGCGAAATATTGAGACCTAAGAACTAGGCAAGTTTCCCCCCTGGTCTTTCGTCAACCTTTGGATACCAAATAAATAGGGACTGGGAATGAGTCTCGCTCAAAGGGAGTACGGTGCTTGTTCCTGACCTTTAGTAGAGTACTTTTTGCCCATAATTTTAAGGGTATAGCCTGGATTAGTTAAAGATCGCAAAGAGCAGGGTCCGAGGGGGAACTATGGTAGAAGCCTTATGCCTTATGAGGGGCAAAGAGGAGCAGGCATGTTGCAGTGGTGCTCGCCTCCCACCAATGTGGGTTAGGTTTGAATTCTGAGCCCCGCGTCAAAAGTGCGGTTGAGTTTGTTGTTTGCTCTCGCCTTGCTTCGAGGGTTTTTCTCCGGGTTCTCCGATTTTCCTTGCTCCACAACAACCAACACTTCTAAGTTCTAAGTTCCATTTCGATCTAGAAACAGTGGACGAAGAGCCTCTCCGTGGGGTATACCACTGCAAATTCCTATTTATTTATTTTTTTCAGTAAGTAAGTCTGGATTAACATTTATTGTCCATTCAGTCAAACAAGTGCTCTTATACGAACAGGTGATGCAGCTTTCCTAAAATATGGCAACAGATAACAAAACAAAGACCCGGCGTGGTGTCAACTATCACTAGGAATGGAATTCGAAGGAAACTCACCAGTTGGACTGGCTCTTCAGCATCCACCATTTGAAAATGAATAATTTGCCGATCAGTCCACCTTTAATTGAGTCAAATGTCAGTCTTACACCACAATGGACTCGAGGTACTCGGTTCATAAACTGCTGTTTGACAGCTGAGAAAAAAGAACTGGAGTTCCCTGTAGATTGATATCGTTGCACCGATTAGATCCTGTGCTGGCTACCAATGGAGAAACTTGAATGGGAGTCCAAGGTTTACTCAACATTCTAGAAGGAATGCCAATACCATAGGGTGTAGAATGTAAATTAACAAGAAGTGAACTCCTGTTAAACTCATTTTCAACGTTTGAAAGTGAGGCAGCCTCGTTTTCACACACGGGTAGGTGGGAACATTCAGAACTTGAGAACAGAAGGACTGAGTGAAGTTCCTCCTTGCTGCAAGAACGGGTATGGATGTCAGAACCTGTTCGAGGCGAAAACAGGTCGGGCGTTGCGCCGCCATGGGTACACGGAGAACGCGTTTCACCTTCAACGAGTCTTGGAGAGGAAAAGAGATCCGCTGACTTAGAACAACCTTCCACAACAGACAACGATTGAGAAAACAAATCAGGAGAGAAGGGTGCAGAGGTCATCATGTCGCAACTGCCATTTATCATCGAGACCCCACTGTTACCATGGTGATCCATAGACGTCAATCGATCACCCAGTTGACCCTCGTCGGTTTCATTTGCATTATGATCATCACGTGACCGCATTTTTTTAGTTTGCTCATTTCTCAAGGGCGTATCACAAACCATGTCCTTTTCGTGAAATTCTTCAGTAGATCTAGATCGGCAGAAGGGCTTGCTTCGCCTCGTTCTGAGATTACTCACGTCTTCGTGACTATTCTGCGAAATAGATCCTCGCTGGCTGCTTAAGTTTATTCTTTCAAGTAACTGACTAGATTTGCCCACTGCTTTGCCATCAATGCGCATATTTTCAGTCATGTCAGCAAAAACACTGTCGCAGTCTCTCAATAATTGTGAATCCGAACAATCACTGCCATGCATGATTTTATCCGAGCACGAAGAACACTTCGCTCGGCAAGGCAGCCTCGCTTCCTCTTGGACACAAAAGCTATCACTGCCATGTTCCGTGTCGCTGGATGTTTGGACTTTATTTTCGAGAGATTCACTTGAGATCTTAATATCGTATGCATTCCCAATGTCTTCGACCACATGGCCTTTAACCGCCAAACACTTTGAGCCCTTCACCTTGCCGTGAGGTTTACTGTTCGGGAAGGCGGCAGAGGTTGCGGTAGATCTAGGCGTGGGAGATTTCCTAATTGGTATATTTTCACAATCGAGTTCTATGTCGGCCAAGAATGCGTCCAAATCTTCAGAAGATGGAAAATCGGTAAACTCAGTGAAATCCTCTGCATTTGACGCGCGAGTCATCTCACACACAACGTCTTTTAACGTCGCGGATTCTGTTGTCGTGGAGTGTAGGGAAGGAATTGTTTGTCCGTCCTCTTTACCAAAAGCGTCCCTTTCCACATCAGCCAGAAATGCACTGAGATCCTCAGATGAAGGGAAGTCGTCATACTCCGTCCATTCATGAGAAAAATGCTGTTCCGTGAAGTCATCAACGTCTTCAGTGTTTGTTTCCCTGGGTTTCAAGATGGCTGGAGTCAAGGACTGAATCATACAAGGGGGACAGTGTGTGCTCTTGCTGTTCACGACTTCGTTTCGGAAGGGAAGTGGATCGTCGAGATCTAATGACAGCCATAGGGGAAAAACACAAATCTACATCAACCAAACGTTAAAGGAGCTCAGTCACGGTATTTTGAGTTATTTTGGCCGCGTACAGAATTAATTTTGAGTTGAAGGAAACCTGAAAATAGTAGTTTACTAAGATGGGAAAACACCAAAGAGATAAACCATAAAGAAACTATAAAGAAAAACGGATGGTTAAGGATGGAGGAGATTAACACAGATTACAAACAACGAACTTAGAAAATTAGCTAACTTTTCAAGATGCGCAAACCGTGACTTAGCTCCTTTAAATAAAAGTTAGTATCGGATTATATTCTTGGCGGAAAATTCTCTTTTTTTTTTCCATTCCTGTGTTGTGTTGTACATGTAAGCTTTCGTACACGGGTTATTGTGTTCTTGGCCATACAACTTGACAAGTTTTGAATTAAACCTTTTTGTTTAGGCAAGTGAAGGCATATATTTTTCACTTGGAATGATTGGGATGTTTAACGACCCATTTACTGCCAGAACCAATGTTACCTGGAAAAGCAGGATCGGACTTCCTCTTGCCCTGAGTATGTGATCCCTGCCCACTCCCTTGTGATGGCACACTACCAGAAGAAGGTTGTGATGAACCTGTTAACGCAAGAGGTGTGATCATGGAACCAAAGTCTTGCGGTGTGCAGTAAATTGATGACGCTCTTGCTTCTTGAAGAGACGCGCGTCTTGCTGCTAAAAAGGCCTCGTAACTCGCTTGAGATAGTGGCGAGGGCTGAGAGCTCCTTAGACTGAGTGATTCTGGTGTGTGTCTGTGTAACTGTTGTAAATATTCATTCAATATCTGAAACACCGTAGGGCTTTGGTCGCTTGAGGAGCAAGGCAGTATTTGGCAAGCTAGAAGACTTGGAAATTTTTCAGGCAGGCAACCTTCTCTTGCTGATTTGCGCTGCTTGTTTACAATGTTTTTGAGGCGAAAAGGAGAGTTGCGGGAGATTTGAGAAGCTGTTCTGCAAGGTGAATAAATTCTGAAACCAAACTGTATCAAGGCACCAACGAAACACTGCTCCATAGCTTGGTGAACAGCACGAAACCATGGGATGAAAGAAGATGCATCAGATTTTACACTGTTAACAAACCTGAAACAAGAAGACAACTTTATAATGGCTAAAAGACTAAGCATTGTTTTTATGACGGAAGTCCGCACCACAATATGAGGCCGAAATGAAAACTACAAGCATCGTATGTCACAGTACATGACACTAGGGACTAAGAAGACGAGGTGAATAGGGGACGGACCATGAGAAAAGAGATTGGGGGAGGGGAGGGTGGGGAAAAACAAAAAAAAAAATCATGCAAGAGAGGGTGACAGAAAAACAAAAATCGTGCAAAGAAGAAGTGAAGAAAAAAAATTCCTGCAGAGTGAATTGAGGTCTGAATTGCACTGTCAGGCTTACAAACTGTACCCGCCTGAATGGCAACTTGGCTGCCACTTTATACTGCAGTTTTAATTTCTTGGTCCTGGTGGCATCCCCATTCACCTGGTTTTATCTACAATTAGGAAAACGGACATTTTCCCCTTTCAAGGCTGATGCATTTTGTACGCGGCAAACTCATTATGGACACTGGTGGCCAAACACCTTGCAGAAAAACCCTTATGGAACCATTGCTTGAAAGTGATATAAAAAAATATGTCATCCTGTTTTATTCGTTTGCAAGCACATACCGTATTTTGAAAGCCTCGAAATATAGGAGTGATTTCATAACTGACGTGAGTAAATGACAATTGCGGACACTGATGTGCACACCCATGGCGAACTGTAACACTTCCCCCAAGATAGCCGCCAAGATCAACGTTGGACAAACGTTGTAATCAAAGACAATCATGGAGGTGTTAACACAACTGATGCGTTTAGTATGGGCTGTTTCAATCTAGTTTAGGTCTTTGGCAACGTAAATGACCCAGTATCATTCAAGACCAATCGATACATTAAATTCGTGTAAAACGCACCAAAAATGCTCGAATTTTGCAAAATTTTCTGGAGGGGTTGTCCCCAGACCCCCCTAGTTGAATAGGCCCTTTAGCTCCATATTTGCTACTGGACAGTCACTCACAGAACCCTAGCTTGAACCTTAATTCACTGTATGCCAAGAATGAATTTTATTACAAGGGTAATCATGAATCAATAAAATTGATATTTTCCCTAAACATCAAACCAAAAAAGCAATGCAGTCCCATTTTAGGCAATAGCACTTGGATGCTGTCTTTCAGAGACAACCTTCATACAGGGTTATGAGTTTTTCTGAGAAGTGTTTTAAGTAGCGGCATTAGTGGCCAGGTACCCCGGTACATAAGCCATCTGTGAAGTGTGACCATGACTTTGCACAGCAGAATCTGAATTTTAAACTACTGTATGAAGTAAACTTGAGGTAAAGTTCTTCAGAAATACAGCCCTCTGTTAGCATTGCATCCTATGGTTTGATGACAATAAAAGTCTGCATGGGAAAGACTTCGTATTCTGAATAACAATCAGGTACAATGGCTTATGGAGTATGAGAAAAAGTTAAATAATCAATCATTTGTTCTTCAACCTACTACCAGAGGGAACTTGGTAGTCCAAAACTCAAAAGTACTTGTCCAAAACATTTTTAAAGGTATAGAGGCGTCAATTTCACCGTTTGCCTACCATGTTCTATTTCCACACGTTTCCACACAAACCATGAAAGTATAATGGTGGAATTTGCTGGACCGTTTACGTTTTGTTTCTCAAGAATCTTACCCTATCTTGGCAAGGTCTTAGCAAAGATCCTTAAAACGATCTTAGAAAAAGAAACTCTTTGCATATTAAGGGGACACTATCACGAGTTGTGCATGTGCAAGGTTTCGATCTCTAGTTTGAAAACATATGGCAGTTGATGTCAATCTCACTGATGTGCGAAATTCAAGATGGAGACTATACGGTGGATGCATCTTGGCCAGTTGAGCTACTTAGTTTATCTTGACTACCGAATCATAATTTTCTTAAGAAATATTTACAGGGTTGCTGCAAGACATTTTCTGTAGAATCTGCAAGAACTCATAATAAATATATTTGGAGGAGTATTAAATGAAGATCTTCAAGGGTCCTTGCAAAGAACTTTTAAGATCCATGACAACCTTATTTTCACCTGAGATATCAAGTCAATCAACTGTCTGATCAGTGTCTACATTCTCATTGCATTAACACTTGATTTGTATCAATATATTAAAGAGAAAGTAGATGCTGATCACTATTAGGACTCAAACATTTTGCAGTCAAACCTCACAAAGCTTGTGGCTGATGTGCCAAAGAACCTGTCCAGACAGGCACCAAACACTGTGATCTGTGCCATCTGTGTTCTGTCTGACGCCAAAACACTGATCCGGTACCGATACTCAACAACCTCTGCACTGTACTTCACGCTGCATCCCTCACACCAGTATCTGCAGAACGGAAACATGGTTTATTATATAATGAGCTATTCTTGTCATTTGTAGGAGACTGCAACAAAACGATGAGGTCAGGCCAAAAGGTATGTAGAGTCCTGATTGCAGTCTGTTTTTTCTGACTCTCACAGTCATGAAAAATGAGTACAAGGTGATAGTTTGGGACAAGATGAGAAGGGGACATACAGTTAAACCCACTATCTCTGAATATAGTTACCATAGTGATGTTTGGAGTTCAAGATGGCCGCTAGTTAGTGACTGAAAAAATATATCCAGAGGAAAATGATAATTTTAAGTTTGAGAAAGCAGGGAGTTTTTTAGTGTACCATCATTTTTACATTTTCCACAATTTGCAAGGAAAAAGCCCACGGCAAACTGCTAATAGTCTATCCAAAAAGGATAAAACCTGCAAACACTCAGGAATATTCAGTCACTTCATTATTCTTCAGTTTTAACCAGAAGGCATACCCCTCCTGCTCAGGATTGGATGCTGCACTAAAGGGCAGTATCCAGTGCAGCGAGATACATATGGCTTATTGACCA
Source organism: Orbicella faveolata (assembly GCF_042242905.1). Taxonomy (NCBI): domain Eukaryota; kingdom Metazoa; phylum Cnidaria; class Anthozoa; order Scleractinia; family Merulinidae; genus Orbicella; species Orbicella faveolata. The sequence goes on from NW_028301564.1 coordinate 15,553,827, forward strand.
AGCATGAGGTCAGGATCGCTGGATATTGACCAAGCTCTTTTTTATATGTTTATGGACGGAGACAGAGTTGAGGTCCATAAACACACAAAAAAAAGAATGAGGCCAACATCCAGCCATCTTGACCGAACAAGCTCGGTCAATAATGGATTTATTCAGGTTCATACACTTTTGACCTGTTAAAATTCTATGACTTTCCATGACTTTTTCCATGACCTTTTGAAAAATTCCACGACCTAAGTTAAGCAATAATTGCTGTTCTCCGACAGTAATGTCAAATGAAAACAATTATTTATTCAACTGAAATTAAATCTGAGTTTTGGACTCGTCAGTTAATTTTTCAACTTTGGATCTTATTGCCTTTCACTCATAGAAAGCATACTGATTTTCCATGACTTTCCCTGAGCCACATCTAAATTCCATGACTTTCCAGGCCTAGAAAATGCAATTATAAAATTCCATGACTTTCCAGGATTTCCATGACCAGTACGAACCCTGTTATTATATGGAAAAAGAACACTATTTTCTTGCTGGACAAAGCAGGTAATTCCGAGCAGGCAAGATAGCACCATCTTGCCTGCTTATGCAGCCATTCACAGTACAGGATTCTAGAGAACTCAGAACACTAGACAGTAGCAAATGTAATAAACAGTTTCGGGTTTCACTGGCTGAAATATCAATAACACAAATATCTTTTCCCTCAATATGTTTATGGAAACTTTCACTTGGAAAACAGCTGGACCAGAAGTTGGTCAGCATATAATTGTAAGTTAAACCTTTAACCCACTGACTCCTAAGCCGGCCGTAACTGGCCATGACGAGCCTTGGCCTTTCTTCCACTTCTGATCTCATCACCCTTGACCAAAATTGGCATCATCTATGCTCAACTTCTGCAGGAGGAAAAGATCTTTCCAATGATACCCAGATCAGAGTGATTGGCCCAATGGAGCCTGAGATATGCACAAAAATGCTCAAAAACTTGAGTGAAAAAACTCAGAGCAAAATTTCCTGCCCCTACACGTGGCTACTCCAGGAAAGGCAAAAAAGAAATCTCAAAATTTTGATTTCTGTGCATGCCTGAGCAAAAATGTTGTAAAACGTGATGCTAGTGGAAAGAAAGGCATGCCGTCATGTTGCAAATGCCCGTTTGAGGAGATTGGAGCTAATTTGGCCCAGATCCAGCCTGAAAATCTCCAAAATGACCAAAAAATGCGTTTTTGGCGAAAAGCTTCAGGAGTCAATGGGTTAATTTTTATCTTTTTCCATGGCAAAATTTTACGTCGACTCCGGTTATGTTCGAGTTTAAAATTAAGAAAGTTTCAAACCTTTCTTTCAGTGCTTTTGATAGTCTGTGGAGGATGAAATCAGCTGGGTTTAACTGATCAATTTGGGTTATTAAAAAAGCAGGGAAAAGATTTCTTTCGAGTTACATGTAACATTAAGCTTATCAGAAATTTTGAGTTTAAACTCAATGTACATGTACAAACACATATTAACACAATAAATGAATTTGATTTCCATGAGCTTTATAGCTTTCACGCAATAGTTTTCCAGTGTTTCAGCCAGAAAATTTCACTTGAGGGTCAAAGTAAAGTAAAAAGGAAGACCTTTTTTCAGGGGCCAATTTTTTAGGAAAGGGGCCAATAAATCGAAAGCCACAGAAGGAAAAAAATGCATCAGGGTACCAAGGAAAATAAAGCAGTTTATTAGGATCTATCTGATAAAATTTAATAGTAAGTGCTTTTTGAAGTGTTTCTACTCAACAAAGTTTCTTCTGAATCAGATACTAATATAAAGGTTCCATGCATCACAAGAGAACAATCTATAGGTATACATGATGTGGTCAACAATCAAGGGTTTACAATGCATTATAGGGCAATTTAAACACTGTCTGCAACCATTTGGAACTTTCTCAATGTGAGAGAATCAATACTAACATCAAAGCAAAAGGATGGATTGTCTTCTTTTTTTGTGCTGAATGTTTTAGACGCAAAGATCTTTCAATATGATTTTCTAGAAGAACACAATTTTGTGTGAATTGTAAATTGGCCCTTTTTTCGTTTTTCTGAGGAACATCTCTGATTACAATGCGGGATTCCCACAATGGCGTGCTCTGGCAGAAACACTGGTTTTCATTTAGCAAAATACAGAGAAACACGGACTTAATAGCCTTCAACATAACTAAGTTATAATAAATAAATTCTGAATAAATTTTTTAAGCAACATTTCTGTAACAAACCTTTATACCATTCACAAAACTTTGGAAAGTTATCATTGAATCACTTTGCCAAGCACAAGAAGTTTGTACTACTTACAAACCTTTTGTAAAGTCTTTTACTTTAGTGATGATCGATTCTGCCTATGAATCCCCGCATTTCCCTGTCCGAGTTCTTTTGAATTAATTAACACAGTTTCACTGATACCCTTTTCCCCAACCTTCTTAGCGCAAAATGTTTTTGTTGCTTTGCTCTGCGGAGTTTTTGTCAGGCGCCGAGTCTGCCTTGCTTTAATTTATTCAGTCGCTGTGATCGGTTAACCGTTTGTCACGTCATCTCATGAATTTGCTGAGAATAATTCAATATAAGCAACTTGATCACGAAAGTAAAAAATACATTTTCCTCTCATTGACAGACTTTTTCCATAGCTATTTCATAAAAGCAACAGACCACCCTTTCTATGGATTTACCGGCACAATAAACCACATGCCCTTTCATACCCATCATACCCATACCCTTTTGGGCTGCACATACCTTAACCTATATAGCCCATATAAGAGAATAACCCCCCCCCCCCCCCCCCGGGTAAATCACTTGTCTAACAGCTCGTGATTTACAAGCTTTTCTTGTGTTCTCCCAACAACCTGCGTGGTTAATTGTGCTGGTAAACCCATGAAAAGAGTGGTCTTTGGCTTAAGTGGGAAACAATGGATAATCCCAAACAGTCAAGATAGTACCAGCAGTCTTGCCTGCTCAGGTAGCTAATCATAGTGCAGAATTCAGTTTATCTTGCCCACTCGTGTAGCTTGCCATATTATTAATAAAGTAGAATGTTTGTCTACCTCCAACTTGGATGTAGATCGTTAGCAGATTAGACTGCTACATAATGCACAAGACACGTACATTAAAGAGATTGAAATTCAGTAAGCAAAACTTAATTGTTATACAGGAGAAAACAGTGGTCCAAAACCGCAAAACTCCAACCTCAAGATCTCAGTCGCCCACTTCGATTTCTCCGTAAATTCTTGTCATTCAACAGCCAGTTACTACATGGATCTTAAAAACTCTTCCATCTTGTTAAGAACAGCTGTAAGAAATACAAGCTTTACTCACATTACATCGTCGTCTCTTGTATGAACTTTCTTGTGACATCGAGTGCAACAAGGATAGCAGAATTTGTCACGAATAGACACAACAGTAGCCAGAACAAACACACTTCGCGTTGACATCACAGTCACGACAACCACAAATCACATATTTTCATCGTAATCATTTTGTTTACCTCAAGCTTCACCAAACTGCACCAGAAAAATCCAAAATGGCGCTCATTTTGGATTACCCAATCAGATCATCGAATAGAAAAGAATGGTAAGCCCCAGTCCAGGACGAGTTGAACTTTGCTACTCTTTTGTCCTCTGCTGGCGCTGGAGCGACTAGCCTCTGTGATTATGAAATTCGAAAGCTTTGTATTCTGTTCACGAAAGCGAAATCTGTCCGTTAGAGACCCTTATGCAAGAAAAACTTGTTCAAGTCATCGTCAGATTCGGTAATTTGTTAGAATGTTTCAAGGATGCACTCAAATCAGAAGCTACCGTGACTGTACTGATGTTGCTGCCCATGGTGCATTGACGAAGCTAGCGTTGACAGGACTACTGTAATAAGCTAACGTATATCAAAATAAGGTTGATTTTTAACCATTTTTTAGTTGTATATCGGGTTTTGGGGGTTGAAGACGCTGTTCTACAATTTTCATACTTAAAAAAGAATAGCTGGAGTCCTGGGGCTGGAGCTGAAAGTCTGCCTCAACTAAGCCCAGGAGTAGGGAGGGACTTGCAGACCCAGGGGAATTCGACATTTTCAAGATGCCAGACTCAAATTTCCCACCTTCGGGCACCTTGTAAATATCACATTTCTGTCCACTTGGTAGTGTATTTTCGTCAAAGACAGTTATCACTACTCAGGGGGAGGCTCGCCAAGTCAATTTCCCACAGGTAGCCCTCCCCCACCCTGGAGCTTAATACTGATAGGTGGTGTGGATCAAGTGGGGGAGGGGAGGATTATCACCATTCTGGCCTGACATTTTCAGCAAAAGTGGGAGGGGGGGGGGGGGACAGATTACCCCTGTGCATCCACCACTGATCTGTAAGTTAAGTACTAATCTAATTTTGCAGTATTGAGGCTCGAGCCTTTTGTACTTCTATGAATTATTCCATTTTCCTCTCATTTGTAGTTAATGGATGGCTGAGAATTTAATTTGTTTTTCATCCAAATCATGTGAGTACTTTCAAAGTGAAAAGAACAATAAATGGGAACAGTTCTCAGAGCGACAAAACATTCTCAGTTTCCAGTTGAAAAGTGCATTTTCCACTTTGACATTGCACTCTGTTAATAATAGGAACAATTTAGTGTAACATGTTACAATGCATTAATTTTGTTTGAGGAGGAGTAGCTGCAACCAAAACTGTAGTAGAAAGAAATTTATTTGTCATTATCTTCTCATTGAATAACCCTTTGGCTTTCACTAATAATTTGGTATTGACAAAACTCTATGTATGTATATAATGTAAGTCAGATCATTTCTCTTCTACATTTTTCAAGAACCTACAAAATATTTTAATTAAAAATATAAAAATTATGTTTAAAACCAACTAATTTTATATACAATATTTACAAGATCTTTCTCCTTCATTGAGCTGTACATTAAGTCCCATACTAAAATTGTTTTGTACATTACAATGTAGATGATGCATCTGTATCTGTGGAAAACTGATAAATAAGTTTGATGTCTCTATACTCTGCAACAGGACAGTGGCCCCCGGGCACAAATGTTATGCCCCCCAAGGGTAATGCCAGTAGGATTGCCATCAGCAGCAATGTCTTTTGTTTCTGCAGTTTCCTTGCTTTTAATGTTTCTCTTCAATTTAGTTGCCATGCTCATAAACAAGTTCTCCACGTTGTCTGCCTCTTTTGCAGACGTTTCCATAGCCGTGCCATCTTCATTCTCGGCAATCATTTGTGCACTCCTGAAATCCACTTCCCTCTGGTGGGAAAGGTCATTTTTATTCCCTACAATGAACATCAGTACCTTCTTGCTTGTGAATCTGTGGACGTCATCAAGCCAATGTTGTTGCAGGTTTTCAAACGATTTCCTATTGGTGATGTCATAAGTTATAATGACACCATCTGCATTATGATAATAACTGTGGGTAACTGAGCGGAAACGTTCTTGACCAGCTGTGTCCCAAACTTGTAGCTAGAAAGGTAAACCAAAAACAAAGATCAATGTCGATCACAGTTGGAATTTTACATTTTAATAAATTTCAATTGTATATTTTTCCTCTAGCCTAAAACCGAGTTTCTCAAACCCTTGATTTTTTGAACATCTGGATAACTCAAATCAAAAGTCGTTTCCCTCCCCTCAGCCGAACATTGTAGTAATATTCTACCCCCGTCACGCGATTTTTCAAACCCATTATTTTCCTGCATTTTTGAAAAGTGAGGATTCCACTAGTACTGTCGTTCTGATGTGATACTGTAAAACATTAAACAGAAGAAAGGCCCAAGGTTACTTATTAACTGTTGATATTTACTTGTTTATTACCCCCAACAGAGTACAGGATATAATAACAAGCTTAATGGAATGGGACTAATATTTCCTCTTAATTTGAACATTATTAATTAGTTTGATAATAATTTCCTTACAATAATAACAATAATAAGAATAATGTTAAGAAGAAAAATAACCTAAAAATATATCATGCGAGGGAAAAACATGACGCTTGTGAGCCTGTATGTCATTATTTTTGCAGTCCACCACAACCCCTCACATCTCCCTCTTAGCAAAAATGTTATCAAATTGTTTGAATAAACATTTTTTTATCATTTTGAAGAATTTAGCTCTTAGGTATAATGCAGCAAAATAAAACAATTATTAACCGCGCGGCCATGGGCCGAGCGCGGTTCTAGGTTTACCCGTGGTTTATTTTTTTTTTTTTTGTCGGTGACCAGACGCAGACCTCCGCTCGGCCAAATTCCGAGTCACGCAACGTGTGATGTTTTTTCCGCCAGAAGCTGTTAAAACATTAATACACGGATAATTTTACGGATATTGTTTCCTTTGTTGTGGGTAAAATATATTTTCTTTTGGTTTTATCGAAGCGTTGGATTCAAAGGGATTAATAAATACGCTAAAAAAAGGTATTACGTCAGCCATGGAATGCGTTGACGTTGCAGCTTTCACTTTCGCTACGTGACTAATAAGATCGTGTTTACTTTGGAAGTTTATTTCGCCAGAAGCGACGGTCATCAATTTATTTGCAAGTTTGCGAGTATTTCTTGTGGTTTTAGGCAAATGAAGTAAATTCTTTGGCTCTTTCATCGCAACGAGTTCATAGATCGGAAGGAAAATGAAATATTTGCAAGCCAAGCAAAGAACATGTCAGGACATGCAATGATTACGTCATTGGTAGGGAAATAACCACCGTACTAAAGATAGCCGTCGATAACGCAATTCTTGAATAATGTGACTCGTGTGACTTCTTTGCTAGCCCTTTACTCAAGGAAAAAATTAAATTTAAACTTGACTTTTAAGAAAGAAAGCTGTTGTTAATAGTGTTCGTATCTTCATGCCCATACATATCCCAAAGAAAGTTCCAGATTAACACTATTACGTCATCGGAGATTTCGCAACGGCTACGACTGATGGTGCAATAGTACAGTCTGTGTTGATCAAGTGATGTGATGTCTACAGTAATCAATGAATCATCAAGGATTACTTTCGAATGTGCACTGCGTTGCGACTGTAGTGCTAAGAAAACAGTTAAATTTTAAAAGCGCGGTTTTAAGATCTAACAGATCTTCTTGTTTATCTTACAGTTATAGCCCCCTTATCATAAAATAAAGAATTAAAGAAGTTTCAGTTTATGGGCCTAGGCAAACTTTGCATTTGGCTAACAGCTTTATCTTACAGTACAATTGTTCCACACCTATTACAAATTATATAATGGATTTCACAATTAAGAAAAGAAAAACTTTGAACACATACGGTGTGCACATTTTATTTCGCTACAAAGTGACAAATTAGAATTTAGTGAAGGAACAATATTATTTTATTTCATTATCCCGGGCATTGGGGTGTTTTTTAATATTCCCCTTTAACACATAACACAAAAATTTTAAATTTCCCATAAATATTCACCAAAAACATACAAAGGTATACACGTAATAAAGAGACGTGACAGCAAATTAAAAACAGCCAGACTAAAAAATTTGCAGAGCGAAAGTTTCCTGTTTTCCCCAAAGTGCAGATAATTCAACAGCTAAGTGAAAGCACGAGTGTTTTGCACGAAAGTAAGAAAATGTAGCCAATTTATTTTCCATTACCAGCAATCTTACGAGTCGATACAAACTTTTAACAGACATGTAACAGTCGGCTGTGTTACAACTTGCAGTTTTAACACGAAATTAAAACCGTATGGAAGTCAGGTTCGTTTTATACAGCTCATTTCAACTATACTGCTGTTACGCAAAATCTGCAGCAGCACGAAAACGTGGGAATACGAATGAGCTAAATAGAGGAAATGACGGAGGCTTGTATCAATACCGACAAGTAACAAACAAGTACCAGCAAAAATGTATTTAGACGTCGGCTTACGTAAATTTTAACATCCATCAAACGGAGGGATATAATAAATGTGAATGAATCATCCACATTAAAAAAGTGTACTGGTAACATCATACATGTAGGCGAACATTTTGTATTAGACCTTCTCAAAAATGGTAATCGCCGCGCTAAATTCGTAATGCGGTTTCGAAAATTCAAAACAAAATTATAAAACTCACGGAATAATACCAGCATATTTTTTTTTAAGGTTATGTAGATTTATATAAATTTGCGGGGGAAAAAAACGTGTGTCTTTTGAAAATTAAGCCAGTTAAGTAAAATACTCAAATAAGGTAAAATAACAGAGCTGATGAAATGAAAAAAAAAAAAAGCGAAACAAGAGCTTGCGCGGACTTCGAATCCATGCAAAACAAGCCGCACGCGCGTGCTTGTCAAAATTACGTCTCAGCGAAATCACGAAAGATGAAGTAAAAACTAAATGTTAAACCTACCTTAACTTTTTCTCCGTCGACTTCCACGGTTCGTATCGTAAAATCCACACCGATCGTTGGACCTTGCGATGGAGCAAAGAATCCCTTCGTAAATCTTTTAACCAGACATGTTTTTCCAACGTTGGCATCGCCAATCAAGATTATTTTAAACAGGTAGCTGTAGTCTTCCATTTCACGGGCAAAGTTTGTAAAAATCCAACACAACGAAAATTTGTGAGCTTCGCTTTCCTTTTTCACCCTAAGCGCAAGGCGGGTAGGAAGTCAAGTGAAGCTTTGACAGGGGAAAACCAAGCTTTTCACAGAAATCTTCTCTGTCAAATTTAGAAGGTTACATGTTGATCAACCACGCGCGAATGAACTAGAAGCATTGTCTTCAATTGTTCCGATTGGACAAGCCCACAATGACGTCATAGAATAACAACATTACTGACTGCACGTGGACTTCCGGAAAGAAGGTTTTTTCACTTTCGACACAATCAATTTCCGGTTTCGCTGTATTTCCCTTGACGTGGGCTATTTTTGTCGAATTAGCTTCTAATCTGCAGCACGTGATAAGATCCAGCACTCTCAAAACCAGCAAATCAATTTTGCGTTGCGATTTGTTTGCTTTATGCAGTCAGAATGTTATTTATGGTACAGTAAAATGGGAATTGTAATGAGCTATTTAAAGCCCGTCTCTCCAAGGTTCTTCGGGTTTTTCTGGCCTGCAACGAGGCACCACAGGACTTTTTTAGGTGAGTCATTTGACATTCACTCGTACAGCAACCCTCTCTACTGACGCGATCACTGAACGAATCGCGCAAAATATTTTTCGCAATCTGATCAGGAGTAAGACGATCTACCTTGCCAAATTAACTTGGTATGAACTTTGTTCTTTCAATATTAATCCAGCGGAAATAATCCTTAGGGGTCCTTCATGGTGAACAATATAAGCCACGTACTTTAAGACTTACATTTTTTGAAAAAAACTTTGAAAAAATATCAAAAGCGTTTAGGAAATGACTCAGTGATTGAAAATCTGGTTATCTTGCAAGAGGAAACATGCCCTTGGTGTCTGGGAAGAGCTACAATAGGTAGGGCGATGACACGAGGTAATGATGAGTCGGGGAGGGGTGAGGTGGTATATAAATAAACAATAAAGAGATTTAGATCAATAAAGATTGTTTGGCAGTTAGTCTGAATAATCAGTGCTTTATTTATTAACTAAACTTAACTAACTCCAGGGCAACATTTTAAAACAGCTCTTATGTACATCAATGAGTTCCCTTTTTAACACAAATTCAACTATGAACACTTTCAGCTATTTCCATTTACCTGTTTCAGATTTTCTCCACATTTTCTAGTGGCGGATACTGTACATATATCTAAATGTAATATAAAACTATCTTCATGAAGTCTTGTCTATTTATGGCAATTTATTTGATTCCTGCTTGTTTTTATTTCTCTGTGTATTCCTTAAGAACAATCAGGAAAGAAAAAAGACAAACATTAACATGAAGGATTTTGTACTCTGTTTCCCATTGGTGATTGTGTAGTTCCAAAAACGTCTATTAATACCTCCCCCACAAAAGGGATTTTTTGTAAGACCTTCCCCCCTCCCCACACACACACCCCTCTGGAAATACCAGTTAAGAAGTTAAGCTTCATACATTTCTTTAAATTTTGGGGTCTTACCAGAACCCCCACACTCCAGAAAATTCCAATCCCTTCTGGGGGAGGAGTGTGGATATTTTCTGGAACTACAAACTGTAAGTTATAACTTCCAACAATAATATTTTATTACAATACATGTGGCTTCCCTTGAATTTATGTCTCTTGGTCAATTTAGTCTTATCATTTCTTACTATTAATCTCAGTGTTCTTACTATTAATCTCAGTGTATTGATAGATTACTATAAATCAAAGGTGCTGCAGCAATATTCAAGAATTGAATTAATTCACACTGTTATTTGAAAGTCCAATAAACTCTGTTTTGCTACTGAGATACCTCTTGGATCAGAACACAAAGAAAGTCATGTCTCGTAGCGCAAGGCTAGTCGTGATAGTGGACTTTTCAGTCAGGCTAATGTTTTCTATCCTTTGCTTGCACGATGGCAAGAAGAAATGTTAAGTAAGAGATAAGTGAGAAAGTGTGAAACATTTTGGGGGCTAGTGTGAATGACTTTCAGGCTAGAACATCACAGTTACAGTTTGCCTGAGGGGCGAGCCTGAAAACTGGTTTACTTTGGATCCTGTTTGATAATAGGGAGTTTAAGAAAACCACAACAAAAGGTCTAATGAGAGCAGCACAATGGCTGTGCACATGCATTATAATATTCTTTGTATATTTCTTTGCTGTCCTCTGCAAAACAACATCATGAAACAACCAAATTCTGGGTTGTCTAATTTTTGTAATTATTTTCATTTCAAATTTATCGTTGTGTCCTAAATTCAGTTTTGTGATTGTTTGACAGTGATAAACAAACTAAATGACTTTACGGCACTGTGAGATTCCTAGGTAAACAAAATTAATATAAAATTAATTTTCCTTAATTGACATTCTCCTTGGCATTGACAATGTGGTTACTTAAACTCCCTATTGACCCAATCATGCCCTCCTTACTAGTCGCTATGACAAATGTGGACCAAGGAGGGTCTGATTACAGGTTAAAAATCAGAATGAGTAAAAATGATCGAATCATATTATATTATTACTTCTGAGCTATGTGCACAAAAATAATTTGTTGAGTTCTTTAAGCACAAAGTAATACCTAAACCACAGGAAAAGTGCATACATTCATAAAGAAGCAAGAGAAGCAACCAAGTGACTTCCGCACTTCTTATAAATAAGTGTTCTTAAATTCCCAAGTGCTTAACAAATAGCTCAACAAATGTAATTTTCTTTCCTACAATAATTCACAGATTGGGAATACTCAAACTTGTGGCATAATCCATGTGCATTATATTGCTAAGTAAATATACATGAACATGGACAAGCCACATGCTTTTATTATTACATCTTTATCAGGAAAAGAAATAGAATCTCACCACTTTTTGTAGAATCTCCCGCATTTTTTTTTTATGGGTCTCCTGATTTCCTTTTATCAGGGGTTGGCAGATCTGTATTACTGTCCTGTTATGGGAGATGTCCTCCAAGAGGAGGCTTCCCTTTGCAAAGGTCCAACTGTATAATGAAGTATTTGTAACTGACTAATGTAAATTGTGAACACTTTTTATTATGATGAGCCTTACTTTCTTGATCACGAGGATTCGCAACAATTCTTCTTCTGATGTCCAGTTTCATTCTTGAGTTTAATTTTCTTCTGTGAATTTCTAAATTTCCCTGATTTAGTTCTTGATTTGGTGCTTTCGACTGATGACTCCAGAGACGTGTAACGTGGAAGTCTATCCATAAAACTTTTTGACCGTACAAGTTTGTGAGAGAGTGTTAGAAAAATGGATTCAATTGTCTCCAGTTCTTCATCATTTTTGGTTGAAATTTCCCACATGGGCATGCTGTGGAGGTCTGCAAATTTTCTTGCTTGATTTGAGCTAACTATTCTCTCATGAATGAGGTCACACTTGTTCCCAATCATAAGTTTTGGGACTTCTCCCTCACAATCAGTCAGACCGTAGTGGCCATATTCATCAAGCCATGTTGCCAATGCCTTGAATGAACCCTCTCTCGTGATGTCATACATGAAGATTACAGCACTCACATTCCTATAATAATGAACCACCATGCTTTTACGAAATCTCTCTTGACCAGCTGTATCCCAGATTTGTAGCTAGAACAAGTAAAACAGAAAACAGATATAAATATAATAAGTAAATACACTTTTAATTTTGTTAGAGCAGTTTTCAATGGGCCATTTCCGAGGTACCTTGTGCCTCTGTTTCAAAACAAGACCTTGTACAAAAACTTTCATATGAAAATGAGTTTGATTTGCATGAAAAAGAACCTGTGGATGGAACACATTTTCATAGGAATAGTTTTGCACAGATTCATTTTGACACAGAGGCAAAAGGCAACTTGCAAGATGCCTATTGAGTGTTGTGAAACCAGAACCAAACCAATAGAGCGGTTTTCAATTGAGTGTCGTAAAACCAAAACCAAACCAATGACTTACCAATTAAACTACTCAGCCAATCTCAAACCGTAGTAAAACCAAAACCAAAGTAACTGCCTGATTACTTTCAACACTCAAATGAAAACCACTCTAATATGTACAAACAAAACCAAAACCAATTAAGTAATTGACTGACTGTAGTGGATACTTTCGATTGAAAACTGCTCTAAAATCCATCCTGATTATTATGGCTCTATTATAGTTGGTATGGTATAAAAACTACATTAGTGTAAGTTTCTCATCTTACACATACCAGGCAGGTACACGTAAATACAAACCTGTCAATCTCTAGGATGTGGAATATCAAACATATCAGTGAAAATCAGCTATCAAACCTTTTGTTCTGAGACCACCATGAACTGCTAAGGGATTTTGATCAGGATGGGGAGGGGGGATGATAATTGTGATTTTACAAGAACTCCTTCAAGCTACCAAAATATGATCTAATTTTAAGCAAATTGAACAAATTTATTTTCAAACCTAAGAGGTACCAGAGAAGAAAAATAAATTAAGATTTATTGAATTTTTACACCAATATATTATTATCCAGACCAATTTAATTTTTCCACTTTATTACAAGAAACAGAATTAAATTAGAATCAACTAAAAGAGCATTTTTTTTAAAGGGGCAGATATTTTTAATAATTGAAGGGTTTCATGTAAAAAGGGCATATGTGACATTTTGGGTTGATTTTTATTTTTTGCAGGATCGAGCTAATTTTTGGCAGACTGACTGTTTTGACATGAAAAGCATCGTTGCGTAATTGTTTTCGTTGATTTGCGCTTCGTTTTCAAGAAATAACGTATGCCAAAAACTCAGTCTTCCAAGGGTACCTTTTGGAGATCTTTTGTTGAGCGAAAAACAAAAGAAACCTTTGTTTTGCTAAACAATGAAGTCACTGAAGCGTGGTATTTGTCACTAGTTTTATAATTCATATAATTACGCAATTCTCTTGCTGTTGCTTTGTTAGTGCAAGCGAATAAGGCGCTGAACTGGCCGGATACGAGTTTGTTTTGTCGTGACACCGGTTCGATACGAGGTCGGTCAATTTTTTTTTCCGGTCTATTTCTCTACTTTTTCCAAAAATCAAAACATCTATTTAAAAAAATCCATGCTGTCGAAGCTGCTAAAAGTAACCATTTAAGTTTGCACCACATCAAAATCCACCGTTCAGAAAACTGAGTTTTTTTTGCATATGTCATTTCTCGAAAACGAAGCGCAAATCAACAAAAACAATTACGCAACGATGCTTTTCATGTCAAAACAAGTCAGTCTGCCAAAAATTAGCTCGATCCTGCAAAAAATAAAAATCGGCCCAAAATGTCACATACGCCCTTTTTGCACAAAACCCTTCCATTGAATATGAATCTAGTTCCAGTCTTTTTATCTCTTTTTATATGTATATTTTTAGATTTCTTATATAACTTTTTACATTTTTGCATATTTATATATTATTTTATTAATTATTCATTTATTATTTTATGCAGGACCCATATTGACAGCAGTTTTTATAACTGAAATGGTCGTCCTACATAAATATGTTTATTTATTTATTTATTTATTTATTTATTTATTTATTTATTTATTTATTTATTTATTTATTTTAAATGCCATTGAGGTGCAACTATGACCCTATTGGTACAATATGGAATTCCTTCTTTCATGCTCTATAGTCAACAAAACATCTTTCAAAACCTCATCAATTGGATTCATGTACAGCACCTCCCATATAACAATGGGGACAGACTGAGTGCATAACAAAAGGTAAAGATATCAATTTGGTTATTGTATGTCACACACCAACCAGATACCTATTGGCTGTAAAAACAAAAGGTTCTTAAATGTTTGACTTGTAAGCTCGTGGGAGCATTTTCTCGACTAACATTTCCCCTAAATGAGCAATCAATATTTTTTTGACAAACTCGGGCTATTAGAGTATACGAACCCTTCGCAGAACAAGCCAAAACAAAATAGGACATGTTAAATATTACATTAAAGTGTCACAGAAATTGAAACGTCAACACAGCTACTAACTCCATTTAAATTCACAATCATGCAGTTATCATAATAAAAGCTAACCGTGAAAATTACAGCAGTCGCACATCAAACCGCTAAGCGCAAGCTTGAATAAACCTACCCGGATGTTTGCACCATCCAACTCGAGTTTTCTTTCCCAGAAATCAACTCCAATTGTAGCCTCTGTTCTCTCCGGGAATTTTCCGGTCGCAAATCTATGAGCAAGGCAAGTCTTTCCCACGCCACTGTCGCCGATTATTATGATCTTAAATACTTGCTCCGGAGTCTCACGTTCGCCGTCTTCGTCTACTTTGTCGTAAAACATGGTAGTATTGATTCTATATAATAGGTAAGTGGAGAGCCAATGGAGGAAACTTGCCCGAATTGAGTCGAAGTCTGCGGTCCGACGTCATGTCACGCGCAGCTTTGCGCGCTCATCACGGATTCCTGACGCAAGATGGCTAAATTTCCCATCAACTGGACCAACCGTGGACTTAAATATGTCATTAACAGAAAAGGAAGCCTTGAAGTGTTAAAATCAACCGCGATATTCGAATCGACCGTGTGTCTACCTGGAAGTCCAGACTGAAAAATACTTCTCGAATGTTGCTATTGCCAAATATGGGGGACTAACCGCAGGTTGTGATACTTGAGGGCTCACAAATCTTTTGGGCTTGAGTGGGCTTGGAGTTCTCGTGGTCGTCCTCGTGAGGTTCGTGTGCGCGAAGTCATTAACTTAGTCTTAATTTTATTGTGTTCCATACCTGAAAAGTACGATTTGATAATACGAGTCGAGTAAACCCTCTTAGCACGTCTGGTTCATTACTAAATAGGAAGCATTTTTCGTGTTTCTATCGTGTTTTAAAAGCCACTCAGCTGTGTTCTGTTGGAAATCCGCGAATCTGATTGGTTCTCTCATCGTTTTTTATTCGCCGGATAGACAATAATCGAGCGCGCTGCTCTTGAAACTGAGAGCTATTCTTAAGTTTAGGTTTATTTAAAAAACACACAAAATTGTAAGTTTTGTGCTCTAATCCTTTAGAGTGTCTACTAAAACGATTACAGTACTCGCCTCGGTTTTGTATGAACAATAGTCAACTCGGCTGTACGCCTCGTTGCATTGACTGTTCGCTCATAGAAAACGAGGGCTTGTAATCTAATTGTTAAACTGATACTGAATGTTGGATGAGGGTGACAGGCTCCTGGTTGAATAGTTTTAAAAAGGACCAAAGTCTAAAACAAGGCAAACTATCCCAAAGCATTTTAATACACATTTTATCTGTTAAATATCTGTTTAAAATCATGCTTATCTTACAGTTTGCATAGTGTTAAACTTTTACATCATTTTAGAATATATTGAAACTTTTAGTCGTGGAGATACTAACATAATTGTTGCTTCTCTAAAAACTCTAAAATCCGAGTTAAAACAAAGCTATTAATTATGTTTGTATGTGATTAATAAATTCCGCGTTATTAAGTAAGTGTTTTATTTTGGGGAACTCAAAATAGTTAATTTCCCGAGCTTAACAGATTGGGTCACATGATGTAGATCTCGTATTTCAAGGGCTTCAGTGGCTCATTTTCATTTTGTTCATGTTCGGTTCACACGCCTTTTATTTCGTTCAGTATTTTGTACCTACCCATCCCTCCCTTAGGAGGGCAGAGAGGTTTTACTGTTTATCTTTCGTTTATTCATCTCCTTCTGGGGAGATCGCGAGTTTAATAAAGCCTCTCTTCGTGTCAAACAATTGGTGTCTCAGTTCCATTTGTGTAGTGCTTGTTTTCGACGGGAATTAAGACTAAGTAAGTAAGTTAGGCTTTATTAAAGTGACTGACTCTTAGCTGTTAGACAGTAAAAGTGGGTGTCGAAAACATCCGATCTAATAAGGTTCCTATCTGAGTATGCATATATAAACAATAGCCTCCATTTTGCGCGAAAATATGCCAGGATATTTGTCCGCGGAAATTATCTGTTCCGAGAAGCGAACAGTTTTCCGAGAGCGTAGCTCGATCGAGGAAAACTGTGAGCTTCGAGGAACAGATAATGTCCAAGGACAAATATTCGAGCATATTTTCGCGCCAAATGGAGGCTATTGTGTTTATTATTCTTCAAATCTTTTTCGCAACACGCGCAGTTTTGAAAATTGAGGAAATTTCTCGGATATTCCCCAGTTTTGGCTGGGGAATATTTGGTCACGTGACGTATTTAGACCAATCGCGCGCGAGAGAGAATATTTGATGTATTAGAAGTGTTCTCTTTTCAGGGTATTTTCGGACTTGTGCCCAGTCAATTCACAAAACTGTGCAGGCGCCGTTGCATTCGATTCGTCGATAAAGGGCGGGAAACAGGGAGCACGGGGCTTGATGGTTATTGTCACCGTAGTCCTGTAACTCCACGCGCACCGCCGGTTTTCAACAAGAGAATTTTCATCCTCTTCGGCCAGGGCGGGGGGGGGGGGGGGGGGGGGGAGGCGCAGTTGGCTCTGGCGATGATCATTGCCAAATATTCCCGGTATTTTTTGTCGATCTTTTACCTCATCTGTGTTTGAGGAGAAAACTGTCTGTAGAATTTCCTACCAGTTGACTTTAAAGCGTTCCTAAATTGCTTGTACTTCCAAGTATAGATTAGAGGATTCAAACAACTGTTTGTATATCCTAGCCACAGACAAATCAGACTCACTTTGGAGTTAATCTTTTCCATCATTATAATGTCTAGGATTAGTGTAAAACAAAACGGAGTCCAACAAAGGAAATACGCTCCAATTACGACCAAAAAACTCTTTGCAGTTCGAATATCTGAAGCGTGTGGCTGCCTTTGAGTTTGTTTGGACGCCTGGGGAAACGAAGCAGTAATTTCAAAAGTGCTCTCAGCGGTTACTTCGGGTTCGATGGTTGACGCAAAAGAACCACTTATCATTTCTGGTGGTTGGCGGCTATTACGGCTATTAAAACGTTGCACATTTATTCTCTGAACGTGCGAACGAGCGATTCGGAAAATTTTCCAATAGCATACTGCCATAACAGTTAAAGCGAGGCAGTAAGTTAATCCAAGAACAGCAATGGCAAAGATAAGGGCTTTGCCCGATCCCGACCAGTCTTTTCCGATATCGCAGTTATCCAGATTGGGAATAAAACAAAAGTAAGAACTGACGCCAAATTTTGGCGGAAGAGCGCAGAACGTAGCGTAAAGCCAAATAAACGCACAAGCTGCGCTCGCTTTTCTGGGGCTTACAACAGCCACGTACTTAAACGGCTTAGCAATAGCAAACCATCGATCAAACGACAACAGTTGCAAGTTCATAATTGAACAGATGCAGAACAAAAAGTTTGCAAAGCCAATAAATTCCTCGAAAGCCAATCCAAGACGGAATTTTCCATGAATTAAGGTGTCCACAGAAGTTGGGATAACTGTGAAAGCGACAAACAGGTCAGCTAGCGCCAAATTCATCACAAACCAGTTAGATTCCTTGCGGTTCAGTTCCTTTGTGCGCAAAATTACAAACACGACCAATAGGTTCCCAGAAATCACTAAAACATTCACCACCAGAAGTCCTAACGAGGATATAATAATTTCCGTGGAGGACCAGTCTTTAGTAATAATACCTGAGCGATTAAGCGACATACTAGTAAACGGTGATTTCTTCTCTGACCAAAGTAGAAAACAAAAGCTAGCCGCCTTGATCACAGACCGCCAAATATCCCACCAAGATCTTTCTAAGCTGCAGGTGCTTACTTAAGGAAAATGAGTAAAAGCATTGGTCACCTTGGTAACTCCCATTTAGCACAACTGTATTTCAAAACGATTGCGAACTTAGAAGTTAACTTCTACGTTTTGTGTTTTACCATATGTCATTTCCCTCTCTGAAAGGTGACAGCGGTAAAGCGATTTGGGCGTTGGAATAGGTGCATATGTATAATTTATCGAGAGCTTTATGATAAATGTAACGAAATTAAATTGTCCATTTGCTCTTGTTGTATCAACAACTGTTCTAACAGCTCGTTTCACTTTAATTTGGCGACCAAGTAATGACGATTGACTTGTAGGTTTATTAATTGACACCTGCAATTCCACAAGCCCTATGGGAGAAAAATAAAAATTGAACCGAACGTTAGGCGCAAAATATACGAACACCTCAAACGTTACATGTAATTTACTGAAAAAAGAAAAGATGAATCTATGATTAAAAAAAAGTAGAAGCGGAAATGGAAACAAAATTTGCATACTAATTAGCAAAATGTAGATGAAAGCACCGCGCCTAATAGTTTTCATTTCAATGTTCATACATTACCGAAAATTAAAGTTCTGAAAGCAACAATCCTTTAACTTTCGTTTTAATATTTAACAGCCTTTCTAAATTATGTCTATCGTTTCTTTTCCAGGGTTGCATTTTTTAAGAGGTCGGTACTGGCAACCAATCCATCTTAATAAAATGAAGATGTTTTTTGTTTATTTAGAGGATGAAAAGGATAGCTTTGTTGAAAAGAATATATAAATTACATCAAACGTCAACAAAGAATAATATATTGCCTTTGGAATAAGGGTCGCCTAAATAAATATCATATCAGTATGGTATCCTTGATCTATCCGAATATTTTTTACCATTTTCACTCATCACAATAATTCAAGTTCCCTTTGAATTCATTACTTTCGCATGGTCATTACTATTGGTCCAGAATGGACAGGGAGTATTCCGTTATATAAGTATAAAGAGATGCGCCTTAGCGGCGCCAAAGGCTTTGGTTTTTTCAGCCGTTTCGGTCTGAAATAGGGTGTAGAGTTTTAGCATTGTGGTGTGAAATAGGGTATACACCATGGTCTTGAATTGATTATGCTTTTTAAATGAAACTGTGATATCTTCCCACTCCTCTCTCGCCCCAGTCTCACCCCGGGAGCGGGAAGAAGAGAGTCCCTGGTGACGAGGTTGACTCTTTTTGTCCAGGAAGCTAGATTAAGATGGCCGAACACAGTTTTCGCGCGCGCTTTTGCTAATGCAATTCAACGCGTGCACAAGGATTGCAAAAAACAAACATGCCGTCAATTAATAGAACGATCATTTTATTTACTCAACACCCGCAGTATCTGTGTTATTTTTCTCTATAATTGAACGCAGTGTATTGATGGCTTTAGTCTTTTATCGCAAATATATGTTAGAAAAGGTAAAGATGCAAAGAACTCGGCAATAGGCCCTTTGCAGCTGGGGTCACGTGACCAAATTTTTCCTAAAAAATTTTTGTACTATGGGCTATAACTTAAAGAATACCAGAAATGGAAAGAGCGCATCGAAAATACCAAAATGGCCAAGTTTGAGGTCCCAGGAAAAAACGAGTAAGTTTATACCATAGTTTGAATTTTCGGAAAATTTAGAGGATTCGTATAGAAAATGTTGCTGGAGAGCAAGGCCTTGCTCTCCAGCAACATTTTTCCATACAAATCTTCTTATTCTTTCACAAATTCAGACCATCATAAAAACTCATTCTCTGATGATGGGGGCCTCAAACTTGGCCATTTTGATATTTTAGACATGCTTTTTCCATTTCTGGCATTCGTTAAGTTATAGCCCATAATTTTATGAAAAGTAGGTCACGTGATGGCTTAGCTGCAAAGGGCCTATTCTCAGCTTTTTCTTTGTTACCGAAAGAACCCAGTTAAATGCAGCGCATGCGTAGTAAGTAAAAAAATTGCGATTGAATGAAAAGTTGCACTCTCGGAAATACGCCTATTTCTCGAGAACCACTCATTAGAATTTCACGAAATTTGGCACGAAAATACTTTAGGAAATAAGTAACTGGAGCATCGAAAATTGAACTTTAACAAAGGAAACGCTAGATATTCCAGTAAACCTTCAACAAGGGATAATTAAAGATCTCTCTGTTAAATTATTAGCAAAATTGTGTTAACTTGTGAGAATCGTTACAAGTTTGTTGCGTGCAAATTATAAAGAAAATCTAATGACTAGATTTTCTACAAATAAACAAAACCGATTTTAAAGGCCTGTTTATTTTTATTCGTGTTGCCATGGCAACGGCACATACGTCAACTTAACCATCAAAAAACTTAAGTTTGTGTTGTTAACTTGCTTACTGCCAGTTTTGGCGACCGAGAGATCAAGGGTTTCAGAGAAATAGGTGAATGAAACACAGGTATCAAAAACCGTGTTCAGCCACCTTAAACCTTGGTAAAGGTATAATTGCTGAGTAAAAGTAAATTTACTAAGTGTACTTGTGTACAGCAAACGCTATCAAGATCTCAGAACAGATGAATGTCGGTATCAATAAGAGTTAATCATTCCTCTAAATATTATAACCAAAGTGAAAACAACGACAGATGGTCGAGTCTTAGTTACATAATAAGTCAAATTTGTCTCGCATTTTGATAGGTTTACTTACAATCTACCGGAGGACAGACATACAGATGACGTCATTAACTTTTTTTTTTTTCGGTTTCTTAATAATGTAAAACAAATAGATTCCATGTTGCCGTGCGTCCGTTCCGTAATAGATCACAGAAGACGTCAAAATGCGGTACGAACATCAGTGAAACACTCGGCTATCGCCTCGTGTGTTTTTGTTACCACATTTTGACGTCATCTGTGATCAATTACTGAACAGACGCCCAGGAACCATGGAATCTACCTGTTCAACTGACACGGAACCGAACATTCTCCCGATTTCCTTCGGTCCAGATTTCGGTCCAAAGGTGATATTCGATAAAATACAAAACTTATCGTTTAACATTTAATCTGCGTCAACGTTGGCTAGGGTCCTCTCTTCCTTTCTGAGGTTGAGAATCAGGATACCTCCGCTATATCTATGAACTACAATTGAAATAATTCCAAAAATAAACAACGCCTGTCTTCTGAGCTAATATCTAAAAATATTTCTATTAATAATAACTCTTCTTTTTTAATAATATATACTGACTGCAGTCCACGATTTCATCCTCTCCGAAAACTGGTCTGGACGTGGAGTCCATTACACTGAATTGACTGAAAACCAAATTCTCAACAGAAAAAAAAAGCTATAGAGTGCAGGAAACGAAAGGATATAAAACACACGTCTTAGAATGCTGTAAAGATTTTAAAAACGGCTTACATCAAAGTACATAGTTCCTTTTGGTCGTGAAACATTTCACAAGCCATAAAATAAGTAAAAATGTTTGTCTCTTATTGTGACATTACTGGATCATCAGTACAGTATCGTAAATTTTAGATATGCTGAAGATTTTGTTCTTGTCTTCTTAAAAATTGGAATGTTCGCGCTTCAAAGCGGGACTCCGACAAACATTGTTTCGTCCTTAAAATGCAGGAGCTGTTAAAAAAACAATTAATAATAGAATTTCCCGGCTTATCATTTAAAAATGCTCTTAGCTGAACTGTTGAATTCAAAAAGAAATACTCGGAGAAGAAGCACTAAAAATGCTCTCTCCTTCCCTTGACCGTCAACAATGCGAGCACTGACCATCGCGCGCACTTCGTTGACGTAAGAATACTTCCCGATTCTCATCTACCGACTAAAACACAGTCAAAGTAAAGGTATTGCCTCAGAATAACGTTATATAAACAACAAGTCATGTTAGAGACGTACCATTATTTTTTGAGTGCGGGGGGAGGAAGGGGTGGGGGGGGGGGGGGCGAAATTTTTTTGGGGCTTGAAAATTTTTTTTTCTTGTCTTTTGGTTGTGCATGATTTTTTTGGTGGGTAATAGCTTGTGCACTACTCGGAAATTTTTTAAGAGGACCTGAATGGTAGAAAGCATTTGTTCGCCTATTTTCTTTCTCCCCTTGCACGACTATTTTTTAGCAGTTTTTGCTGTGCAGGAGTTTATTTTTTGGAAAGTGGCAGCTCACCCACCCACTCCCTCTCAAGAAAATAATGGCACGTTCCTTAATAGGCAGCCAATGTGGCGAAATTTCTATCTTCTGTTTATGAAGTATAAGCATTATATAATATTGATCAAATAATACCAATAAATGTCAAGCTGTCATTGACACCCTCGTCATTGAACGTTTTGTAGAGACCCAGCGGCTTGCCCTCGTTATCAGTTCGAGTCTCCTCATATCTGTCGACGTCTTCGGTCAGCGTCACTTCCGACGCCGATGTGGAAGTCATTTCCTCGATACAAATATGTTCGCTGCTAACGCCGTCCGAAGGCGAACCGACATGCTGGTAGTAATTGTGGTTTGGATGAAGGACAGGTTGAAATTTAGCCGTTCCTTCTGCATGGTTTACGTCTCCGTTGCACACGCAGTTAGTTACTTTGTCATTGATCATGCTTGTGTCGTAACAAACAGGTGACGAGCAGTCATTTCTGGTATAGGGTTTCTTCTTTGGTAATAGTCCCGCGGGTTGGCCCGCGGGCTGTTTTGGCTGCTTTCGCAAGGGACTGCTGAGAGGAGTCCTTTTAGGAGACGCAGGCGAGCGTTTGACTGGTGTATAGTACCTTCCCTTAGGAGCAACTGTGACGCGCATCGCTGTACTCGGAGGAGCTGTATAGCCGGGAGTTTTTCTCTCCAACAGCTGTTGTAAAGGAGACTCGTAATGTGGTCCCATGGTTGGGCGAAAAGAGAATTGTCGATTTGCCAACCTCACAACCCCTGGCTCCGTGAAAGATTTACTTCGGACAACTACTTGACGATTTGAATTTTCTCTCAGGCGCGGAGTACTGTTTGGGGTGATAAAACTCCGGGGGGTACCCGGGGGTGACAGGGATCCCCCTTTCTTCCGGGGCGTTTCCTTCTTCAAGGAGTTGTTCCGTGAAAGCGGTCGTTGTTGTGTCGTATCCAGAGGTCTGACAACTCCGATATTACACGAACTCGGTCTAGATATGTGGATCGTTTGTCTGGCTGGTGTATTGCGAATGATATCGCCGTAGTTCATTCTCAGTCGCCTGTCCCAGGTTCCTGGAGCACTATCGGTCGAAATCTGCCGCGCGACTCTGGTACTTGCAGCGGAGAATGAATTGCTCCGCTGAACGGGCGCGGGGCGTTTTTCCGCCGCTGCGAAAGACTTACTTCTGGCAAGCTCCCGAGGTTTCGGAACTGTTTTCTTAGCTTCTCTTTTAGCGGGCTCTTCAAGCTCCTTATTAAGAACAGGGGCGAACAAAGAAGGATTATCCGCCGGAGCCGATAAAGCTCTTTTGTTTCTGAATTGAAGACGAATACTCCGTTCTTTTCTCGACAGAGACAGTGACGTGTCCTCTTGACCCGCGAGCGGTGCGGGACACCGTGTATTAGTTACTTGAGGGGGAGGGGAGGGTGAGGGTATCGTTTGCTCCTGTATGGTCTCGGGTTTGGTCTCCTGCTTAGTATCTTCAGACACTTCTGCTACAGAAAGCGTTTTTCCCTTGATGAAGCACGTTATCTGATCAAGCACGCCTTTCTTCTGTTTCTTAGCTTTCTTAGTTGCTCCTTCGCTGCTAGTTTCGCTCGCTGTTTCTTCCAGCATTTGGGGCGTCGGAGGTTTGTCCTGGGTTCCTCGTTCTCCACACTTTGATTCTACATGATCAACTGGTGTTTTGCAGTCGGGCGTTTCCTCTTCCTTTGTTGAATTTTTAACTTTCCCATTTTCCTTGTCCTTTGCACTCTCTTTTTCTTTTTCTTTTTTCTTTTTCTTAGCTTTTTCAGCTTTGGCAGACTTTCCTTTGGAAATGACCTCGCACGCAACGCAACGAGATTCCTTCGCTCCATGGCCGTCGCCATTTTCTTTCGGCGCGTCCGCGGGTTTATCAAATGGACTGTGATTGGAAACGAAATACCCGTTGCCCGTGTGATAAATTTTCCGTTCTTTGATCAGAATTCCCAGGCAGTCGTGAATCACGTTTAGTTTGGGGACGTGCACATATTGGTATGTCTTGGCGAGATGTTCAGCGATGGATTGCTGTGTGGCTGTTAACTGGCTGCCATTAAGGGAGGCTATGGTCTCCATTAACGACATGGTCAAAGGCAGGAACGGTGCTTGTTGAATGACCTCCATGCCAATCGAGCTAACTGCACCTGTGGAAGGGCACAAATTTGGAGCAAATGAGACAGAAGAAAGAAAGAAAACTAACCATTGACAACAGCAGAGTAAAAGTTACTGAAAGCTCTGCTTAAATGAGCTACGTCACGGTTTGCGCATCTCGAAAAGTTTAGCCTAAATTTTTCAAGTTTGTCGATTGTAATCCGCGTTAATCTTCTCCATCCTTAGCCATCCTTGTTCCTTTATCGTTTATTATGATCTCAAAATATCATGACTGAGCTCCTTTAATTCAAGTCAAGCACAGAGTGGGCAAGCCAACATAATAACCAGACAGCAAAAGCATTAGATATTAATTCGTTAATCCGCAAAGTGTTTGAAACAACCAAGCTGAGGGACAGACGGATCTTAGTATACGATAGCGTTTCTGCTTAATTGAATGACGAAAAGATTTAATTTCACGTTCAGTGAAGGGTGGTTATAAAGGAAAGGAAGATTTAAGGCTACATAACACTTATGTTAAAACATTTTGCCGAGCTTTTCTTGCCTGAAATGTCATTCATCTCCCGCCCTCAGACTGAGATTTCAGGTTGAGACATTTCTCGCTATCAAAAGTGACTTAAAAATAATCACTTGTAATAATTTGGCCCGCCGGCTGCACCGATCCCAGTTTTTAAACACAATACGTGCTATTCTTAGTACTAGAGTACCTCTCACATCAATAATGAGCAATTTTTTGGACTTGTTCTGTCGGCACGAGACAGAAAGCCAATTTATAAGCTAATTGGTGGCGTGTGATCACGAGCGGCAATTTGTGAAATATGGGCCAGTCAACTAACGAATATCATACGAGTCACAGCAACTTCAGCCAATCACATGACTTTGATTTTATTGTGAGCTGCCACCGCGTTCGTGGGCGCACTCATGGGAACAACAGACTGTTGAATTAAATTTTCCAGCTTTGGGGCGCGATGTCGCGAAAACTAGTCGTACATGCAAAATTATTTCCGATGGACATGGAATTGCGCGTTTCCAATTGAAGAACTTTTAACGAGCTGCTAAATTAACGAAATCAAGATTAATACATTTTGTTAGCAATTAAGATGTGTATTATCGTCGTGTATTAGGATGCACACGAAAACAGCCAAAGCGCGCGTCGCGTGAGAACGAGCGTGCGAGTTCGCTCGCGTGTAATTAAAAAAAGAGGCGAAAATTTATTTTAGTTGTGGGAAGTATCACCTTTCAGCGGAAGCAAACATTTTCCTGCCTTTTAACGACAAATTCCTATTTCGCCAATTGCATGCAAGGGGTCAAATGAAACTCGCTATTTTTATACTACATTGGTTAGTAGTATGAACTCATAGTTCGAATCCTCCAGCACAAGTTATTTCAAGCGAACAATAACGTTCTAAAGTTGCCCAGGCTTACCGTAATTGAAGCTTGGCAGATAGTAAAGAAGTTAACCTTTGTGAATTAGATCGTTCAATTTGGCGAATCTCGATGTCAGTGACAGATCTGGCTCATTTTATAATAGCACTCAAATCCTTTATTTTAAATCAATTTAGTTTCTCAATAGGAGCCCTTCCTTTATTTCCATGTAGAATTAAAACGAACTGCACTCGGCACCCCCTAACAAACTGCTTTAGAAGTCCCATTTTCTAGAACGTTTCAATGAAATTACAGTTCAAGATAAGTTCACAAAAAACAAATAGGTAACGTCACAATTTAAAGAAAAGAACCATTTGAAACCGCGGAACAGTAGCGAAAGTAGCAATATAAACAGCTGTAAGCTGGTTTTCAGTTGAATGTTCGTTCTTGTGATTATATGTACATTTGCGCAAAAACTGAATCAGCTTAAGTTGTTGTTTTTTCTTCATCTGAGAGCTTCTTTGTTTTACCTTGTGGGATAGTTTCTTTTATTTTGTTTTGACCTAATGGAGGTTATTCTTTCCAGTTATGATGCGGTCCGCCCAAAGCTTTTTGAGAGCTCATGCATGGCAATATACAAAGGAACTGCTTGCTAAAAATAGGTCAGATAAGTTCTCTTTGAATAGAGGAAGAACTGGTATCTGGCAACTGTTTAATGTTTCTCGGGCAGTCATAAAGGTTTTAAATATAATCCTCCTTCAAAAGCCTTTCAACGATCTGGGAGACACTATCAATAGTGCAGTAAAGCCAAATGAACTCCACAGTTTAAAATCCGAACGAACACACATTTGAAACGCATGTCATCTTCAACGAAGGACTTCAAAGCACAGTTTGTTTTTCCACTTGTACAATGTTGAATAGCATTGTAAGCTCAAGTGTATGGTAATTTTTTTCCCGTTTGCATGGTTAGTTCAAAGAACAACACAAGTGGTTTTAACAGAACAAGGCTGTGTTAATCCTGCTATCCGGTGCAAAGACCTCGAAAGACCTCACCGTGAAGGCACATCCGGAATCTTTGAAATGGTTTGCAAATCACTGTGCTGCACTCAGCTCCACTCATTAAAACCACCACACGTAAAAAGAACAATGCGTTACCGAGCTATCAACGAGATAATGAAAGAGAAGTGAATAAAAAAGTGGATTTTTTTTTTTTCATGTTGTCCTTGTTTAAGCCGCTTTTTCAGTTGTCTTTCAAAACGTCAAAAACACAGTTATTAACTCTCCCGCGCGTGGTTAGCCTTAACTACTCAATTCTTTGCCATTTTTGAAAGCTTTCAACAAAAGAAATTACAAAGAACAAATCAACTTAACTTTAGCCTTAAGGGGTTGGTGTTGTTTTGATCAAATTTGCAGATTGAAACTGTTCTGCAAATTGTTTATATGTTTATAAGAATCGACGCAGTTGAAGACGATTTCTGTAATTGCAAGGTTAAGTATCAGTTGAAGTTTTACGAACAGGTTTCTTGTTAAAAGATTTAATTGCTTCGGATTCCAGCTGAATGGCAACCGTACAAATACTATTTAATTGAAAACTTAACGCCTTTCTTCGCCACTCAAGCAAAACCCCCTTGTCAATTTTCTCTAATGGAAAATTCAAATTAGCAACGAAAAAGTAAACTTGCGTCGATGACGCAAGATTAGCTGAGAACTATTCTAGCAAAGTGTGTTTCTCGTTCTGTTGAAACACACTAAATTATTCATAGTTGTTATTTAAAAAGCGACGTTATAAAGGAAATACAGTTTTTCGATGCGCGCGCGATCAAAGATGAGCGAGCGAGACCATTCATTTGAACGAGTTTGAATTAATTAAAGAGAAGTTTCTGTAGGCCAAGGTTGAAACGGCAAAAACGTTCTAGCGGCTTTTATATTTGAGAAGAACCTTGTAAAATATTGTTATCCCGGCTTGTCGAGTGTTATCACTTGTATTGCACCTGTCCAGAATCACCTTGTTTACCAATAACAAAAGTAAAATACCTTACTTGCATAAATTCAATGAATTTCAGTTTATTTATAACAACTGGATCTGGGGAAGTGTTCGCACGAAGGCTAAATTTGTAGCTTGTTAGTCCCCCAATTTGACCACATACGAAACCGCCGAGGTACTATGGATGCAATTAACAAAAATAACATTTAGGAAAACACTTAGCTACAATTGAAATTTCGCATATCACTTTTCATAGCGAACGAATATTCCAACCTACATTGACCAATACGGGAAAGCCTTTTATCTCCACCGATGGTAATCAACAAGGCCGCCGGTCAATTCAGAAAATTGAACTCAATTTGCGAGCAATAAAACTGAACTTACCTATATCACGGATAATAAAGTTATCGGGGCTGCGCAGAAAATGGCGTCTCCAAGCTTCTTTGATGACCTCGACGTCTTCATGCGGTCCCTTGATCAGCAAAGTGAACGGAAAAATCCACCCTTTGAGGCGAATGTCGTCTAAGCTTTCAGACAACCTCGTTAGCATCGTCGAACGGTTTGCTTCCTTAAACTGATCGAATAACTCCAATCCACTTATTTGGTGCACAGGTTTTGAACGGTTATTTTCCACATCGTCTCCCTGTTTTGCATGTTCGCAGTGATGTTGCACTGCGGTTGACGTCGGTCGAAAGACAACCGCTAGTACATTGCTCAGGACAATCGAACATTTCGGCGTCCGGTCCCGTACAGACTTAGCGTTCGAACTCATCCCATCGAAGACAAATCGACTGCTAAATTCGAACTTTCCTTGATCAGCGCTTCGCGAACCAGATGAAGTTGGAACTGTGTTGTTAGTTTTGTAATTCACATATCTGTTGGTGGTTTACAGGAACTATCAATCAGGGCCCGCGATGCCTCAAACAAATGCAAATATTACAACAAAGAACGCAGCGGACAAGAACGTGTTTATGGATGACAAAAGCCCACCGACCCGATGGTTCATGAATATATTTATCATCACCGCAGATTAGCTACGAGCCTGACCAAATGGACATATGAGTTCAGCACAAGTCAAGCGGTCAAGTGGTAACCACATCAATAATTGTTCTGCTTGTGATTTTTGTGCGTCTTCGTGGCGCCTTTAAGAAAATTATTTCACATTTATTCGTTGTTCGTGCGCATATGGCGCAAACTAGCATTCGCGCGCGACAGTACGCGCGTGCGTGTGCGCGAAAAAAATACGCGCTCACGCATGCATAGCATCCGAAAAAGCTTAACCTTGTTGAGGTATTGTCTTTTGAATGCTACCCCATAGTTAACTTCATAACAGCTGCTGGTAGACAGCTACTCTCGAGTGAAAACTGAAAGAAACTTGAAACTTTAAAACTACTAGTTAAGCCGCTTGCAACCTCTGCACTGTCGCCCCTCAATTTAAAGTGTATTCCGCGTGCAAGACACGCGGGCGCGTGCGTTCGCGTTGCTAACTGCCTGTGCGCAATTCTCGTTAAAATTGCAATCATGGTCAAAATTGTACTCGGATGACGCTACATTGCCCGTATTCTGCTCGGTAAGGAAAAGTTTGTCGTTCACAGATTTAATATTTTTATAGTTCATAAATTAATATCTGATCAGCTTTCACTAGGATGTCTCTGAATCATGGCAGTGCTAGCGAAAATTCCTTTTTCTGCTTGGGTAATATACGCCACGTTATAATCTCTGTTTTCCTTTTTTTATCATTTTTGAAGCATAATTGCTCATGTATCATGGTGGCATATAATGACTGCATTATCCAAAGTCCAGCTTTTAGAAATCTTGATAATATTGTAGTCTGTAATTATAATCTACAGTTTCTTTATCATTGGCGAGCCTCGAACTGTTTCCACTTTCTCAGTTCAGCATCATTCTATTGCTTATGTATAACCGGGCTTTATCGGTCCTCACTTGCGACGCAAGCACAAGCATAGACCAGCATAAGCATTAGCATAAGAAGCTTTATGCGCTAGTGGGGACGGCTGCGACCTAAGCATATTAAGCGTTCTTCTTTATGCTTACGCGTATGCTTCTGTCGGTGTTATGTCCACTGAGGACATGGCTAGGAGAAGCATAAAGTGCTCGCTGATTGGCTGAAAGTCTTTCACTTATATTTACGCTTATGCCAACCCCCCCCCCCATCCCCGAGGGGGGTTACTCCCTTATATGGGCTATATAGTGGCCCCAAAGGGTATGGTTTTTCAGCCGTTTTGGTCATAAATAGGGTATCGATTTTAGCCATTTTGATCACTCATAGGGTCTGGTTTTTGCACTCTAGTCTTTAATTGGGCATGTCTTTTAGAAGCTACTTTTTTATCATTATGGATAAGACCGATCAATAAAAACCCTTCACGATGCCTTTAACGTCGGTCTAAACTAGGGAACTATAAATTATAAGGCAGGTCTGAAACAGGGTATTGATTTAGGGTCAGGTCATAACTGAGGGTATTGAAAATCGCAGATTTTGGTCATAAATAGGGTATGGGTTTTGGAAAGCGGGCCGCACACCCCCACCAAATTTTTCTTGGGGTACCCCCCCCCCCCCGTGCCAACCATGTCCCCACTGGACACAATAGCGACATAAGCATAAGCATAAGAAGAACGCAAGATTTCGATATAGTGTGTTCTTATGCTTATGTCCGGTCGTCACCACTAGCGTATAAGCTTATGTTTATGCTTATCAGTTATGCTTGCGTCGCAAGTGATCTAGGACCGGAAGGACGCATACTATACCGAACCCGAGGGCATACAAGAAACTACATGATAAAAGCACAAGCAAGCTTTACTGCCCGGTGAAAGTGACATCAAAATTGTGTGACCAAACTTCAAAAATATAGTATGTTAACAGGAGCCATTATGGCTCCTGATGTTAAACAAACTTTACTTAGAAAAGATGAGATAATATTTCGCGCTTGGTGGGTGGGGGTTCGGGTTGACTTGCTTTGGAACTTAATCAGTAACTACGTTTGCGTAATAAACAGTTTTAAAAGCCTCCAACGTATTTTCTGCAATACCACGTTTCGACCCATTTTGTAAACTCGAGGTGGATAAGCCTTTGTCTAAAAAAAAATTATCAAACATAACTATCGCTTAACTTCACAGTAGACGAAAATGGCCGCCATCTTGAAGTGGACGCAAAAGCTTACTTTGCCCGCGGCGTAAAAACACTCAAATAACTGGAAGCATATTTTGATGTTTTCCTAGACGAGAAAACATATGTCCATCTATGTAGCTTGTGGAAATAAATGACCAGTCGCTTCTACAGAGTAGCTTTGTCAAATCGCGGAGAAAAGAGAAGACCCACGAAATTCAAACAATCGAAATCTGCTGTCCTGACTAAAACCCTACGTGTAATTATATTTGAGGAACGATTGACGTCTTCTTGAACATGGCTGTGTGTTGTTTATTAAGTCACCTGACCTTGTTGACGTATCAACAAGGAGAACGAAAATTCCTCAAACCTTCTACAAAAATAGTCGCTCCAAAGTATCGTGATCATGGTTTTGTAGAAACTGTCTTTAAATGTTGTCTTTACTATAATTCCACCATCTGTAAACGTGTTCTTGTTTACAGGCACAAAAATAACATCGAACGAAAACATCGCCATATGAAGCTGCCTTTATCGTGGCGCGATCTTTTTACAGGATTGAAAGACTTTGAACTCTTAATTAGTGTTAATTCTCTAGGGTTAATTCTTTACCCCGGAAAATTGGTCAAAATTTCAACCGTCAGCTAAGAAATGACGCGAGTTTTTTTTTACATGACAACTAAGACTAGATATCTGCCAAGTTTACTGATAGCTCACCCTAAATTTAATTATATAATATGTCGAATGATTCTCGCATTTTGATTGATTCTTACTTATGATCTATTGCGGGACAGACGCATAGATGACGTCATGAACATATCTTTATTTCTTCATTACATAAAAAAAACAGATTCCATGTTGCCGTGCGTCTGTTCAGTAAAAGATCACAGAAGACGTCAAAATGTGGTCAGGTAAGAACATCAGTACCACTTTACATTACGGAGCAAGTACAATTGTAATTACGATTACATTAGCTCGAGATTTCTATCGCGTGATAGTTGACGAGGGCGCAGCCTGAGTCAACTATTGTGCATAGAAATCGAGAGCGAATAATCTAATCGTTTTAGTATAAATCTACTAGTCGTTCAAAACTTTATCTAAATCCTCTTCACAGACACTTCGAAAACGCAAAGAAGCGGTCGCCAGTTTGTTAACAAGCGCACACGGCAACGCTACTCACCATCTACAACGGAATAGATAGGAGAAGCGTAGCCAATCAGAGAACAGCATTCGTGATAGAACGCTGGTAGATTCGTACTAATACTGAACAGAGGTAGGGAAACATGGAACCTATTTGTTAAAGAAATCATTTGTTAGAGAAATTGCCCAAAATTTAACTGATAACTGGAAATCAAGCCCCTTATCCAGACCCTCTTTCTAGACGGAGGCCCACACAGGGTGCCCGGCTCCCTCAGCCTGATCCGGAAAGACTGTTCCAAGCTGAGGACAAGGCACTGATCCGTTTGACATGGTATATACGGTTAATATCAAACCAAATTGTACATCTCTATTGGTGTATGTTATTGATATGGACTTTTCGTTGATTCTAGACATACGGTTAGGCGCTGAACGAGAAACGTGTCTGATCTCTCACGGAGATTAAGACAAAAAAATAGGATCGTTGTGGTTCTAGAAGTTGTCTGGATTATTGGAATTACAACTCAATCATGATAAAGCTAATCAGCCCTTGAAGGCTAACAACTGACACTTTGACCAAATGTTCTAGCTCGTTCGCCTTAGAAGCAACGGGCTTCAGGGTGAGCCCTACCTTAATTAAGAAATTAAAACTCGTGGAGTTTCATTTAAGCTCCAGCTGCAAGGAAGAGTTTAATCTTTGTAGAAAAAAGCCGGACGTCTTGAAAATACATATGGGTCGCGCTCCGGCGCGCGGTTAAAATTACCACCTGCAAAGGCAGTTCAGTTCGTTGCGACAAATTTATAATATCTTGCTGACTGAAAATAAGCATATTCTGTTCAGTTGTCATATTCCTGGCGTTGATTACTGTTTTCTCCCGTGGTCGCTTTCTTCCAGCTATATTCATATTCCATGTGCTCTAGTCTACAGCTATAAGGGAGGTTTTCAGTCCATGCTCACTCGAAAGAATTTAATAAATAAAATATAAGAGGACTAGCTTTTGAAAAGCCGCTGATAAAATACTCCAAGGCGACATATCAACTCTTAATTAAGCCCCAAGAATGAGCACTAATTAGAAGTATAATCTCACCTTTTAAAAGCATCAATGTCCAAGCACAGTTAATCAGGCAGGTCACACGAAGATTACAGCAATGAAATTGATCATCAACAATTCAAGGGTGAAAATTCTCTGTCTCGTCGCACAATTAGTGGCAGCTCAAAGAGTGTATTAAATAAAGTCAAGATTGGAACAGGAATCACTACTGAATTACGACAAAAAAATGGCCCAGTTGTAGAAGAAGCATAGAAAATGCACGACCGCCAAAAGCTGACAAATCGAGCCAAATCGACTATTTTATAACCTCCGGCGGGGAAACCCTACGCCGCTTGGAGACTGGTGCCTAATGACGTCACTTCGTGAAGAGCACGTGTTGAGCACGTGAAGAAGGGGTTCATTTCAAAATTCTTAGGGACTAGTCATTTCACGTTGTTTTCAGTTTGTAGAAGACGGCTAAAAAAATCATAAGCGCATGCAGAGTCATTCGGGCTGTTCCGAAACATCCTTGTTTCCGTTGGCGTCATGGCTTGCACAATGACGCAAATGTTCCAGGTACGGCTTACCTCCCCGTGCGCAGCTCGAGGAGAAAAAAGAAATTGCGGCAAGATGTGTCATTCTTGAACTGAGGTCACGACCATATTAAAACCTGGGTTCCTTACGAAGACACTCAGTCGACTTGATTGGGCGTGGGTCAAAACAGAACTCATCATCAGTTTAAATCACGATTTCAGACCAAAACAGATATCGGATGAAAAAACATATTCCTGCAAAATCTTCCTGTAATTTGGAAACTCTCTTTCATGTTGAAACCACCACGTTCGTGCAAGGTAGTAAAAGATCTCTCTCGGGCTGCCCAAGGCCCAGACCCCAACCACAAGCAAGTTTTTATCACCATTATTCCGGCATAACTTCGATTCTTTTGCTTCACTTTTATGTTCAATGCCGGCATAATGTGTAAATCAGTCTACTCAGAACCTGACGGGCAAGCAGAAGAATTACGTGCTCTATACTAACCTAATCAGGAAACCAAACAATAATATACGGCAGAAACCGAGAAACAATGAACAGATTACACGCCTTGTTCATGTGCCTCTCCAAACACAATCACGTCCTTCTCATGATGTCATACCACTCCCAACCAATATAGATCTAAAGATAGACCTAAAACTTGACTGTTTTCTTTCCTTTAGAAATTCCGTCAACGTGCATAAAATAGCGCCAAGCTAGACTGAAGAACAAGAATATGGCCAGCGCAATAAAAAATGCACATTGAGGAGCCGCAAGCCACAGTCCACGAGAAGATCTGGGAAATGTACCGGGAAATGGTCCGCCAATGAGCCCCACCCAGGAAAGCGATCTGCGAAATATACCGCGACTGATCTCCTCTTAGGAAAGGATTCCCGCGGCCGCACGGACTACAAATCACTCCACAAACCTGACCACAAAATAAAGAAGCTATTGGCATGGACTGTTGGCATTGGACAGTGGATGAACGATATCAGTTATCAATAGAAACAAAAAATAAATATAGAGCTTAAATGAAAACATTGAGCTGTGACGGTCCTATTTTAGACAGTGTCGCTTATTTAAATCTAACCCAGGAAATAATATTATAATAATAATGAAATTATATACCCATTATAAGAAACTGTGTAAAATTAATCTTTATCCTGTTTTAATGCGTGGCGTCTGGTAGATATCGCAGGCAGATATTAATTGCGTAAAGATCAATTTCTTTGGACTCTTGTTCTCGCGTTTTCTTCGCGCGTTCATCGATCCATATTATAAATCGGACGCGCTAACTAGCATCAGAGATCTTGAAACGTGACAAACAAATAAACCACCGAGGTTGGTTTACTTGAAAACCTGCTCTTTAACAATATCATTAATAAATTTTTTTTTTTTTTTTGCAAAAAATGAAAGGCATGATTTTTCTTTGTAAATCATAAAATAATGTTTGGATTAAAGTGCCTATGAAGTAAAAAATAATTGCTGCTGATTTGAAAGGCTTTTCAAAGTAAAGAAGAATGGCGTTTTCCGTTTTGGAATATCTTTTTTTGTTTTAGAGATATTCACGCTTTTGTATTATAAGTGATGACGTCATAGGTGGTTCTACTAAAGCAGTTCAACACTCAATCAAAAATATCTCTAGAAATATTAAAGCAGTGTTCTTTAAACTTGGCACCAGAAATGTACATCAAAAAAGAAACAAAATGACACCTGTCGTGCTGTCGCCATGACAACAGTTATGCCGCTGGTCCTGTTTTAATTAAAACGAACATTATCAGATTTTACCTTAAACAAGGATCATCCACTCCCAACAATCTAATGGGGAGAGTTAAGACAATATGGGAATCGTGTGTGTTCCCAGCAAAACCCTCTGTCCCTTTTCGAAGGGTTGCAAATTGGCATATTTGGTTTTTCACAGAAAGAGACTGGAACCAAAAGTGTTGCCATGGCAACAACACAGAAGGTGTCATTCTGTTTCTTTTGCGATGCACATTTGTGGTGCCAAGTTTGAAGAACACTGCTCCAATATTTCTAGAGATATTCTTGATTCAGTGTTTTACTGTTCAAGTGGAACCACCTATGACATCATCACTTTCCTCATTTGCATAATACAAAACCATAAATATCTCTAGAACGAAAAAAGATATTCTAAAAAGGGAAACGCCATTATTCTTTACTTTGATAAGCCTTTCAAAGAAGCAGCAATTATCTTTTACTTCATAGGCACTTTAAAAAAAAGACTGTAAAAGAGATCGAACATGTTTTCATTTCACGATTTTATTTGCGCTTCTTCTGTGGTCGTTATTTCCGGATCAGGGATTTACACCGATTTACACTGCGGTCCGAAAAGTTTTAAACAGCAAGCTTGTTTTGGCGTAGAGCTAGGCGCCGAGGGAACTTACACTCTTTTTTTTATTATTATTTATATAAGAGTATTGTTTTTTCGGTCTGGGCTGAATATTCTTATTTTTCTGTCAATCAGGCTGGAAATATTGTGAATATTCTTCGATTATATCATATGATATTTCTGTTTTATTGACTCTGATGGCGTTGAAGTTATTTTGGAGCCAGACTACAGGCAATAAATTCTGGTATGACACACAACTTCTTGTAGAAATGTTATTAGCATCGAGTATACGGCTTGCGCTGTTTTTTTGGTTAGTTTTGCCGTTAGAGAGAAAGGAAGAATTTTATAGAGATAAGTTTAAAACATATAACTGTTCGTGTTTACAAATTTGCAGCACACTAAATTATACTCTTTTCAAGATCCCAGCCTCGGTTTTAGTCTTAAAATATTCTTAAAATTTCGTACATTTCAGCTAGCTTCGATATTCTCATAAAATATATTTTTATGAAAAAAAGAGTGTAGAGATCTATGCTGTAGCATAGCTAGATGGAAAACGTTGCCATGGACTGTTGGCATGGTAATGACACCAAAAATCACATAGAAATTGTATCAATGATTGATAAAGCAAAACCAAGAGACCAATAATTAAGGCTCTAATGTTGGCATTGTGCTGTGAT
The DNA here is from genome assembly GCF_042242905.1 of Orbicella faveolata. Lineage (NCBI taxonomy): Eukaryota > Metazoa > Cnidaria > Anthozoa > Scleractinia > Merulinidae > Orbicella > Orbicella faveolata. The sequence continues at coordinate 15,590,433 of NW_028301564.1, forward strand.
TCTTTGACACTGTTCCATTTTTAAAAATTTAATAAGCCGAAAGAATGTCTGAAATTGATATATCACAACTGCTTATGTTGTGTTTTTAACTGGGATGATCAGTCATATCTTCAATGATATATCTACTTAAAGACGGTGTAAACGTTTTTTAAAAAAAAGCATTAATTAATTTATATTGTTAAATTCTCTTTGTAATGACGTTTGCCATGTGACATCCCCGCACTAACTTACCCAAGGATCCTCAAAACTGAAAAAGTTCTTAAACATGGCAAAGTTTACATATCTCTTTTAATCATTTATTCTCGCATTTATTATTTTTCTTCGCGTGCTCACAGCTAGACAGAAGCGAACTGCGGGTCAGAATTCTTGAGACAGAAAAAACGCAACCAAAACTTTACATGTCCAACCATGTTCTCGACAAATCACTTAATCCTCACATTATTATATACTTCTTAAGTTCGGATAATTCGGGCTGAATATTTGCTTTGTCTTTTGACGAACTGCAAAACTGGACAAGGAATATTTTTTCCTTTGCGTTTTGAGCTTCTCATGATACTAACCCGAAAGAATGACAGAGGCTGTAACTTCAATTGTTACAGTAATTTATTAAGGCCACGCTAGCTGTGTCTTTGGCCGATGGAAACTTTTCAAAATTTCCTAGGAAGGTTATGAAGGTCACCAAACCTGAAAAAAGGTTCCCTAGTCTAAGTATAAAAATACTGTCTGCTCCCCCCCCCAAAAAAAATCATAAAAATAATCCGGGAATGTTTACATTTCACGATTCTTTAATTTTTTTTTTTTTTTTTTTTTTGGCGGGATATTTGCGGCTTGTGTATGGTCTCTTCTGTAGGTATTTATAATGTCTGAGATCGAGTATTATCTGCAACAGCCGTTAAAAAAATAAAAAAATAAAAAAAATAAAAATAATTTTAAAAAATCTGCAACAGCCGTTTTGGCGTGTAAGAGGCGCCGAAGTCCACTGCTCGGAAAGGCACTATAGTTCCTGGTGTAAGCCGGAGAAAACAAACTAAAAGCAAAACTTTGTACCCAGATGGGGGTATTCAAGGACAAAACCGACAGACTAATTTCCCCTCTCCACCCCACTATCAACTATAAAAAAAAAAAAACCCTCGACCCTACTCCCCCTAAAGTCCATCACAGTTTTCCCTGACAATTTGGGTGAACACAAAAACCATTTCCGGAGAAGAAAGATTAAACGTGATTCGCATATGCCCATTTCTTAGAGTGGTACAGACAAAAACACTTTTTTTATAGTAGTATGCTTAGACCACTTAGTGAAGGAATGTTCGCCGTAAACCGAATTAATGTCACAATGAGAGGGTGGTCTTGTCGGACAACCGGCTTTTAATTATCGCCTGGTAAGTGACAGTAGAATTCAAAGGTTAAAGAAATACCTCTTTGATCCCGTTACAACATCAACTCCAAAGACAACATCCACTCCAAAGACAACATCCATTGAAGGAATTTAAACCTTATACTCTGTCTTCAGACTTTTCTACATCGCAGCATTTTGGTCCCCTCTCTTGGGCATTTCGCTGGAAATCGAAATTTTGGTATAGATGCACATTCCGGCGTAAGCACTGCCGGCTGAGACAAATCACCCAGTCTACGAGAACATTTCTGAGCTTTAAAGGGGTCTCCACAGACGGAAGGATTTACGTGCAATGATAGCGGCTTTACCTCCCGCCAGTAAGTCACGAAACCGCTATTACAACAAAGGTTCGATACAAGGAATTGTGTCAAAGTTGAGTGTCGACAGACACTACCCTGCTGTTCCATATATACAAAGGGCAACTTGTTGCCTCATTGTCGATTCACACGTCTGTCCTGTAAGTGTTTTAAATACTTCCACCGTGTTGGTAAGTTAGTACACCGTGTCGTCTTGCAATTGCTATTCTTTACCGCGTTCCTTCGAGGAATCGTTCTCCTTGTTCAACAGCAAGGGACAGCTACATATTACCTCATTTGCAGGTAGGGAATGACCATTTTGTTTACTTTTCAATTTCTTGTGGAGCTTGTTCTAAAACTGTGCTTTTTACAATAAGTCTTTAAAAACAGATTTTCGGCTCCAAAATAAACAACACATGACGACGTAACGATTACAAGTTGTCGACCAATCTAATAATACAAAATCAATTAAGTTGAACTCGTTAAATGCAGGCATAAATTCTTCACAATAAGGAAACGACTAAACGATCAGATAGATTCTTTATCTTGATAGGGACAAGAGCATGGTCCGCTAAATTCCAACGAGTCGTAAACGGGTCAAGCCTGAACCATTCTTTCCATTTTTTTTTTTTTTATTGGTAAATATTCTTGGTAAACTAAACAAAGGATAACGTGTCGTGTCAAATGGTCAAATGATTCATCATTAGGTGTCTATACAAGTCTGCGGAAAGAATTTTACGCGCTGTTCGATGGAATAAACCGTCACCCCAATGGGATATCGTACTTCGATTGATTGCCGCAGATTGCATTCTTTGATTAATTAAATGTAACATAAACTACTACTACTACTAATTCCTAGCTCTCTTCTGGGAGAATAGGGCCATAACATAAACACTGCAAGCAATTTAGCAATCATCATCACCATCATAATGTCAGGTGGGAGATCTTGGAGATCATTGCATTCCATGGCTAAAATGGCGAGACTGTAATTCTCATTACGCGCTCTCTTACATCTCTTTCACTGCTAGTTCTGAGAAATCAGCACAGCATCAAACCTACATCCCTCAGTTGATGATTTTCTCTATCCTTGTCAGCAATCTTCTTGACGACGTCCTGTTTATCACTTTTGAACAGTTTTTCTAACGTTCTCCAGGGTTGAAATTAAAGTTGCTTTGACGTGCTTCGGATTTTTATTTCCGGTCAAGGTAGAATGTGTCGTGACCACGTACAAGTGGAGGGGATCCCCTGCCGAGTGCATGGTGTAACAGACTGCGAGCAAACTCTCTTCTAATCTGAAATCCGCAGGGAAAAACGAAAATCTGAGCAGCATGCGGCTGCGAATAGCGCGTTATTCAATTCTAGGGGGTTTTAAAGGAATCTTATGCAAAAGTTTGTCTAATCTCGATGTGTTAGATCGCGTTTCGAATTCGACCACTTATGATGATACAATATACTCTTCGTCACCCGCAGACAAACTGAATTACGTCAACTGATCAGGCTCGCGAACCAATACATCATTAGTTCTAGTACTCTTGAAGAGACATGATAAGTGTCAGGTAAAAATGGCTACAACACGATGTATATTTTCTCATTTTTAGTATCGAACCGAAATACGTTGAAATCTTTAATATGACAATAATAACGAGCTAAAGCAGGAAAAAAAAAACAAAGAAAGAGTTCAATAGAACGAGGAAAACTTAGACGCACCCTATGAACAACGAACTTTGAACTTTAGGTTACTTTTTTCAAGATGTCCCTGATTCAGCCTAAGCTGCCTTAAGAAGACTTTATCCCTGATTATAATCCTAGTGGTAGTGAGCAAAATACACGAAACAGTTACTTAAGGAGCAAAGGTGAACTTCTTAGCGACAAATAACTAAGAAAAGTACCTAAAGTGTATACACATCACACAGTCACTCCGGATTTGGGACAAGAAGACCTTGCTTCCTCTTCAGGCACGTGTTGTTTACATTTACACCACTCGTGATTTGACAAAGTGAAGGTAAGAAGCAAAACGGCAGATGATATGGGGCAATGTTCTGTTAGGATATCATAACTAGAAAGAGCGATGTACAATTGTCAAGTGGGACCGAAGGATTTGGTTTCAAATGTGCTCAGGGATGCATTCCAGAAGTTTCAACTTTTACGCATGCTTAGCGCTTACAGTATGACTCAAGAATGACAGCTTTTGCCAACCTGTCATACAAACGTCGGGGAATTTGATGTGTTCCAGTCATGACATATCATGTCATATTAAACGTGTTCCTCTCAGAACATTTTACCGCAGTTACTGCAAGGTCGAAGCGATGGAGCTATCCGGTTCAGAAACCATATGAACAAAAGTTAGACCGAGTATAGCCGTGCACGCTCTGACGCAGCTCATAATACGACGAGATATAACAACACGAGAAACATTGATCTCCGTTGCTCGTGTAATTCCGGGTGTAATTCGTCCACGTTCACTAGATTAAACTGAAATTCCGCCATGCTTTCGCTGTAAACTGGATTATGATATCAGACGCGCGAATGCATATTCAGTACAGTAAAATTTTTAGCCTTAAGTCTTTTAAAGAGATAAGATAAGACCTGTAGTTAAGAGAACATTATCTCCGATTATAGAACACTCGGGGATGCTTGGCGAAAATCTCGTTAAGAAACAAAGATGAATTTTTTCAGCAACAGAGATAAAGTTTTAAGAAAGTCAGTATACCATGCACAGTTAACACCACGAAGTTTGTACAGCAATATTAATTTTCCGCAAGCATATACCGTTTCGCTTAGAAGATATGTAAGAGGCGATCTTTTTGTAACATTTTTTCTAGAAAAGCAACTAGAGTAAAGTTGGAAACGGTTCCAATACTGCGACATTTACGAACATTTCAGATTCCTGGTCCTGCAAACGCGTGTGAATTTGACCTTTTTCCAAAAGGAATATCTTATTGAATATTTCAAGTATTCCCCTCATATTTGCCCAGCCCCTACATGACAGTTGCTTTCAATCCTGTCTATACGTTCGCCAGGCTAAATATGTAATCATCTCGATACTTTCATCGTAATCAAATAAGAAGATCATAGCATACCGACGTAGATAAAGATTGTGTCATACCATACCAAGATTGAGGTTTGTATCACAGATAGTAAGGCCGTTAACCAACTTATCTCCCAGTAATGGCACCAGCTCTCGACAATTAATAGATAACAAAGTAATTTACAACTAAAATGCAGACCGTTATCTGAGTAACAACACAGTCTTGTAAGGGGCTACGCATATCTGGTTAAGTTGGTCGCAAAAAACAGCCACAGCGTAAAATCATTTATACCATGCAATAAAAATTACATAAAGCCAATCAGAATAAGGAAAGCCGTTGATATTTGACGTTGTTACGCCCCATCATGCGCATTTTCCCCTCAACCGCTGTGCGTATATAAAATAGATTGTGTTGCCTAAAGGTCCGTGTTTATACCGAGAAAATACAAGTGACTCGTGGGATATTCTATGGTATACCACTCGATAGCTGTGCATGATTAGTACATAACCACTTTTTGGTAAAAATCAACATGGAAAATCCTCCCTTGATCATCGGGCTATAACCTGTTACTCAATATGGAGAGACTGAATGGAAAAGTGACCCATGCTTCACCTCTAGATCAAAACTATCAGTAAAATCTCTTAAAGGAGCTACGTTAATGTTTGCGCATCTTGAAACGCTTAGCCTAAATGTATCAAGTTTGTCGTGTGTAATCCGTTTTAATCTTCTCTATCCTTAACCATCCGCCTTCCTTCATGGTTTACTATTATCTCTTTGATGTTTTTCTATCTTAGTAAACTACTATTTTCAGGTTTCCTCCAATTTAAAGGTAGTTTTGTATATGGACAAAATGACTCAAACTGACGTGAGATCTCGAGCTCCTTTAAGAAGTAATCTTAAGATGCGCTCAAGGATAATGTTCTATTCATTACAGTCGTTATTAGTCAGTAATTATCTGAGAAATTTTAATTTCCTTTTAATGAAGAACACAGTTTCGAAATCCGTCTCAGTGTTGCTCATCGTAGTTTCTTTATTTCTTTGTCTGTTTGTTGCTACTCGTTTGAACGACTTTAGAAACATGTTCACATGGCGGCCAATTCAAATGAACACATTCTTTAGCTAAGGTCTCAACAAGACGTCATGACTTCATCTACGCTTGCAAAACAATAATTTCGATATAAGGACAAAGAATAAGAGTCAGATGTCTCAAATACATGATCAGTATTCACTTCCATATCTTCATCCATCTGTCGCAGACATATTAGGGAATCCTTTTCATATTACGGTTGCCATGGTAACAACATAACCTGTTAAAACACCCTTATTTTAGTTTAAGTGCTTATACGCTCAAAAACGAGCTGGGTGACCATCATCTTTTATTTTGGAATTGGAATCAGCATATTAAGGTACAACTTTTGGCAAAGTTCAAAAAAGTATATGGGCGGGATTCAGAGCCACCTCAATTTTTTGAAAACCCTTGCTGATTCATTCGCGAATATAGTTTACACTGAGAAAACCCCGAATTATTGAATGAAATATTTTTCAAGCTAATTTTTAGTCGGTACTTCATTTAACGTTGGAATGTCACATAACAAGCCAAAAAGGCGACTGTTCGTAAAACGCAAATATTCAGTGTAAAACTAAACAAAATCAAAGTTTTACTAGCCAATTTAGCAATTTCATTTCTTAATTAGTCACCAACGTGTGTGGCAGATGTCTGGCTCAAAACTATGGAAACCCGAAAAAAATTCGGATACTCTCAAGCATCAGGCCATTGAAAACTAGTTCTTTATCCCAACGAAAAATATCCGTAAATGGAGACATAATAAAACTTTGTTAATGTTGAAGCAAAGAGTTGAGTGGAATTCACAGTAGTGTCTAAGTTATAATGGCATTTGATACAGGAATTTTTGAAACAGCCCCCAGCTACATTTACGCAATGTAATTTCGATATGGTTGAATTTCTTTCGTTATCTTTCTTTGAATTTTGTTCTTTCATTAATTAGCTATTGTCTAAACGTAAGTAACTTTATTTTCATAGGTCCTGTTACCCAAGGATTTTTTTTGTCAAACATGATCGCAGTTTATGTCTTTAACAGGTTTATGAGAATTAATTTGACGTTAAATAGTCATTTGCTAAAAAAAATAAAGCTCAGGATCGCTTAGCTTGGGGATTTCTCAACGAGAATGTCCCGACATGAAAATACAAGTTTGTCACTGAGAAGTGACGAAGGAGAACACGGCCATAAAAATCCATTAATTGGAACTGGGAGCTAATTTTGGCAGCGATTGGGTAGTTAAAAGCGGTTAATTGACCTAATCAAGCAATTCGTATCAACAGTGTATTCACAGCTCTAGATAACAGCCCAAAACAACGGGTTATGTTTCGTTGAAAGCGACCCGGATCCCATTAATTGAACATTGATGTGCAAGGCCGTTAACTTTGGTAATGCAGCAAAAAGGCCACACAAAGGCTGACAACATTGTCGCGGGCTTTTTTTGTGCAGGAATGTTTCGGAACCTTACCTGATCATTTGATTAAGTCTTTTAATTTCCGGTTTATCATTTCAATAGTGATGATTAGCGAGGTCTGGCTTTGCACCCAGAGTCAAACGCTATCAGCTGTTATCATTCAAATGAAAGCTACTGAGCAGAACGTTCCCGTACTGCAGTTTATTATGTCATGCAAGGCCATGCTAGACCTCGTGTTCACGGATTTTAGCAATTTTTCTTGGACAATTCTGTCCAACGGGGAAAGGTGCAATGAGGTTAATCCTATGTGAAGCACCAACCCGTGAGACAAGGCTAGACCACACGAGAACTCCGTGCCACTCTTGGACGAGAAGTGTGTGCATGGGTTCTTTAAACGTTGACCATGTAACACTGACGATGCAGGAGGCGGAACCTACGGTTTATAGTCCTTATCCGAGAAGACTCGAATGTCTAACCATTTGTAGATGTTATTACAAAGGCAGCACATTCTCTTCATTTATTTGAAGACCCTGAGTGTTGGTCCAGTCTGGGCGGGCAAGAAACCTCGACCTCCCGCGCGGTAGTCAGCTGCTCTACCAACTAAGCTAAACAGGTGGTTGTTTTCAAGTTGAACTCTTTGGGAAACTGAAGAGTGAGACAATGAAAGTTTGTTGGGCATGGCACCCGGAGGCTTTACGCGGGTATCGTTTTGTAACAGGGCGTTTTAATTAAAATGCTTCTTGGAGTAATCGTCATTGTTGGTGTTAGAAGGTCCTCAGTCCATCGGGAAGTCACGAGTGACACAAGTCCACATAACAAAGCTTGTTTGCTACAGAGCTTATACTAAAGAAAACGTTATCACCCCATAGTTGTTAAATTTGTTTAGCAGCGCGCAATGCGCTAACACTGTTTTGTCAAAATACATTACGAGGTCGACAACACTGTTTCCTACTTAAAAACTGGAGGGTTCTGTGCATCTTGAAAAGTTTAGCCTAATTTTTGTAAGTTCGTCGTTTGCAATCCGCGTTAATCTTCTCCATCTAAGACTATCCTTGTTCCTTTTTGGTTTATTATTATCTCTTTGGTGTTTTTCTATCTTAGTAAACTACTATTTTAAGTTTTCCTTCAATTTTAAGGTAACTTTGTACATGGCCAAACTAACTAAAAGAAAACGTGACTGAAGTCTGAGCTCCTTTAAAACGGAACCTCTACCGCATGCAGGAGCTTACAAGTTATGTTTCCTAATATTTCATAGAACAACGCATGCTGTTATGGGCGATAACTGCTGCTCATAACTTTGCGGAGTTTCTTCAACATTTGGAGGGAAATTAAATCACATTCCACCCCGGCTCTACCGCCGTCCTCGCCTTCATTCACCCTAAGGCGAAAAAACCAACTTAGCAATAAATTTTGGAAATTCAATTAAATCCAGTCGAGTCTATGTAAACGAAATTTGATGAATATGAGAAAAGAAAGACCGAGATTTGGTTTCAATTTCGTAAGAAACAAACGCAGTCATTTTAAGTGTAGTGACATGAAAGGTCAATCTGAATGGACTCTTCTTTGGCAAAGAAGGTACGTGAAACCCTTACTTTTTGCCCATTCATTTTATTGTCCTTTTGATTTCGTTAGACGTTAAAAACGTTTGCCTCAGGATCAATTACTGCAGGGTAGTCAACCAGGTTTAAGCAAAGTGACTACCATTACAGACATCCAACTAACGGAGGTGAAGGATTTAGAAATTTTAGTTTCATGTTCTGTTTGCACATGAAATGTTGTTGGCTAATTTTCGCTGTTCATGTATGTTTGCTGAGTTCGCTAGGCCTTGCAGAGTCAAATACGTGGGGGAAAAAAGCCCGACTCAACTTCACAACTGCAGGAACTCAAGTAGCGGTGATATCTGACAACATCGATCGATTAGCAATTCATTTAAAACAACCATGGTCCAAAAGAACGTACAAAGTTCGCATCCTGATCATTGTAGTGAAAACCACAACAATTTTAAATTTGCGACGCGGAGTCGCCTAACCAATCCAGCCGGGAATATTTCCGTGCCTGTCCGTGCTTGTCACCTTCTCGTGCCCAGATTGCCTCGTCCAGGACAAGAGTCCAAGGAATTACACGAAGCTAACGCATAGCGCGGGAAAACGTGTGCGGACGACTCACGATTGGTTAATTTTACTTCTGATTGGATGAAAAAGTGGCGACAGTTCAGATATTCTGGTAAAAATTACTGTTAAAATCTGAAAACTGAAATCTAGATTTTTTGTAACAAAAGTATTATGCGAGCTCAGACTTTCAACCATCAGAAATATTCAATAATCATTTAAGCAAGACAACAGACCCGGAAAAAATAAAAATGTAAAGAATACATTTTATAATATCCAAATTTGCGAAATTTTAGGAATAGTTTCAGAATAAACTCGAGGCTGAGATTTGAAAAGGATATAATTTCGTGTGTTGAAAATTTGTTAAGTTCTTAACTAAACAGTACAAATTCTTCCTTTCTTAGGAAACGGCAAAAAACTAGCCAAAAAAAAATTACAGCACCAGCCATATGTTCAATGCTAATAACATTTCTGCAAGAAGTTATGTGCGTCATACCAGGCTTTATTACTGCAGTCTGACTCAAAAGCCATCAAAGCCAATAAAACGGAAATGTCATAAACTATAATCTAAGAATATTCACAAAAATGTTTTCAGCCTAAAATCGGCAGAAAAATAAGAATATTCAGTCTGGGCCGGAAAAACAATATTCTCATAAAAAAAGAGTGTACACTAAGGGACTGTGAGCTACACTGATTCTCTTGACTACACTGATATACACCAAACATATCATGAACCTTTGTCATGATCTAAATTCTTGATTACTTATCTGATTTTCGCCATGCTGAACGAATTAGCCACTGGCACCTGGTTTGAATTCAAGTCCAACAACACAGTTCACTGTGTGTTTTATTAAACAGGGCGAACTCTTTGATACGCATTTCTGGCATGACCAGTCAGATACTGACATCACCAACAACAATTATCACCCATCTACACACGTTAAAAACCGCACCGAGCACAGGAGACGTTTGAACAGATCAAAGCATCTTTAAAAAAATTGGATAACTGACTGAGCTCTGACTGAGCTACAATGATGAATGCATGGATGACCGTGATGAATGCATGACCTTGAAAACGTATGTCTGATAAATCGCCTAATCTAATCCCCATAAACATTCCATTGGAAAAGAACTGAAAATCTTGCCATACTTAACTCGATCGGGCGAGGAATCTGCTAAGACATGACCACAAATGCAATGTATACAAACTGGAAACCTCCCCTAATAGAAGTTTGTGTTTCCGTTGTCCTAGTACTGTGTGCTCCGCCACACAAGGAGAGCGACTAAGAATAGTTACCACTGCACCAATGTAACATTTCACTATCAAAACACAGGGTAGATTAGCCAGAGAATGTAACGACGCAAAGAAATAAAACTCGTAATGAATACATGTTGTTGTTTCAGTGTTTTTGTTGGAAGAAGCTCCCTACCGGCTTCAATGCATAAACGTCATCCCTTTATAACCGGGCACCCCACGAGCACTCGACGAGCTATCTATCAAAACGTCAACGCCCTGAACTGGAATGTGTTAAAAGTTATCACGGCAAACAGATTAGTTTTGCGGCCGGGCAGCCAATCACAACCATGTGGCGCATGAATAATTGGATTTATAACGGCACATTCTAGGTAGACAAGTTTATCGGAGTTCAGGACTGTGCGAGATGGAAAACATCTTCAACATAAGGGCTTTCAACACCAGAATTTGATACAGCTCAAGTGCAACAAAGCACAATAACATCTGAAAGCTGAGGTAACTCAAGTTTTAGGTTCTGTTTAGAAAAAGTGAATTTCCTTACATCAATGGTCATTGAAATTACAACGGAATTTGCAGACGTTTCGTGGACAAGCCCGTATAGATTTTTTGGTTAAAGAACTCTTTACAGATTAATTACTGTTTGTTTGTTTTATATAGCTCTCAACACTGGTTACTAAAAGGTTAACGTCTGTTGTGTCACCCTGAAAGTTTTACAAATATCTTGTATTCGATGGGGCCACATTGCTGTACGTACGTATTCGGTCAAGCACAAACTACAGCTACAATCATGTTCAAAATACAGATCAAATTCGCGACACACGAGTCTCCGAAATTCGAGGAGTATTTTCCAGTTTGTTAAAAGAGCTTTCTCCCAGCTAGATTACGAGAAGTCCTTCTTTCGTTTAGTCCGTGTCGAGCGGGACCATATTAGCGAAAGAGGACTTCTCGTGGATAGAAGACTACTACACTGGTAAATCTCCCAGCTCGTCATTCGTTTGTCAGCTAAAACGGAAATGGTTGGCCTCCGACTGTCATACTTACTATCCCTCGCTTGACCTTTATGTCGGCCATTTATCGCGATGTTTTTTTATCAATAGAAAGCATACCCCTCGCTGTAGATATCGGAGTCCAAATCTTGGATTCCGCTATGTTATATATGTTTATAAACTATACCAGCGCACCAGCTTGATTTGCTTTGATATTTGGTGCGATCCGCTGGCATTTGGAGCATTCGAACAAAGTACTTCTGGAGTATAAGTTTGCGTTAGGGGTTTTTGGTTTTTTCAAAAACTAAGCAGGCTGCTACTTTATACACTTAGTCCCGCTCAGTGCTTTTGCGCGCCAGACACAATCAAGCCTTTTTCTCAAACAATAACACTGCACCCTAGCCTGGCAGACAATCACGCTATAAATATTATGTTTTAGAGGCGTAGCGCACGACAATTTCCGCTGTACACACAACGCGCGGTGACGCCAGTTATCGCACCTAGTAACGTATTAACATCTGTAATATCCGCAGGATTGCTCGCTGACGCACAGTGAGATTTTCAAGATCGGCCATCGATTGAAAGTGGCTCGAGTTTGAAGGTGTTTTGTCTACAGTGTTCGAGTCGATCATGGCGTTTAGTGCAATCCTCAAGAGTGGAATCTGGCTGGGCGCTGTCTTCATGTTACTGGTAATGGATGCGGTAAGTTTCCAAACACTCTGTAGTAGCGCTTAGGTTTCAACGCTTGCAATAATTTCATTGCAACATGCGTGTGAGGCAGTCCTTCATTTGCGACGAGAAACGACTCAAAGACTGCGTATTACGCTGCAAGTATTCGCAGAAAAACGGTTCAAAAGCGCATCATGTCACACTTGTGCAGGACTCTCCAATGTGTTTTTTATTAGCCGTTTTAATAGGCTATAGATCTTTCCTTTAGATACTAGTTTATATGAGGATAATTACGGATTGAAAAGTAACAGCCCCTAGCTTGTTTTGGAACCTTGCAAGATTACAACGGTGCAAATAGTTTATTAGCAGCATAACTAGTGAGGAAATCCCAGCTGAAGGCTTTGCGCCGATATCTCAATCGAGGTAGCCGAGTTTTCCTCTCGTTAGAGAAGCGAAATTCCATTGGATATCCGAGAGGCCCGTGACGAGCACATGGAACTGTCTGCCGCCGGCGCGCGACGAGAATTAATCTTCGCGATACTGGAATACTTCGAATTCAAAGTATTAAACTGAAAGTAACTTATGTTCTTAAAATAGAGATTGACTGGGGCGATTAATCTATGTTGAACAAATAGGAACCTCTACGCGGTTTGTTTACATTTGAAGGGAATGGAATAGGTGGCTTTCCGATGTAGTGTTTTCGTAATAACGCGCCAGACAGGAGCTCACAAAGAGACCGCTATTTTCTGAAAGCAGAAAACATGCTTGAGCTGTTCCGGTGTAAAATTCGACTAGTTCACGGATGAAATTTCTGAACTCTCCCGTTCTGACGTTTGAATAGCGTTAGATGTGTGAAAAAAGCACTTTAGATCTCGACGTGTTCTTTTCAGTGCCTGAAATACACGTGCCCTTGATGAGAGAAATCTTGCGTTGATAATATCCACACCGGATCCTTTAAAAAAGTATTTACAATTGATAATGAAAAATGGGTATTCGAGACAGTGAGGCAGACGAAAATGTTTCAAGTTCTCACGTCCGCGATCAAAACGGACCAAAACGAAGAAATGCCAAAATTGTGACAGCCTTTCACAAAAGACAGGTTTTCCCCACCGGAAATCGCGTTCTTTGCCGGTGGCTGAAATAAAGCAACGCCTACATTACTGCCCAGTTGGACTGCGGCTTTTTTATTCGGCGCTCATTTTAGGACAAAAGACTTTACGTAATAAGATCTTAGACAGGCTAAGCTGGCAGAAAAAATAGACTTGAGAAAGTTCAATCTACTATGAATAGGAAAACATCGTCCTGGAAGATTCTTTCCGGTGTGCCTTCTAACCTGAGAAAATCGTTTTCACAATGAAAACAATGATGAATTTTTTTTGTCTATCAAAGCTTCCGAAACTGTAGAACCCTTTCGAAATCCTTGCATTTGGCGCACGTGACAGCTATAGAATCTGTACCTATGCGAGACTGCCTGTGGCCGCCTATTTTTTTTAGCCAAAAATCATAATTTAGCGCGCGGTTTTCTTTGAACGTCCTCGCGTGCGTCTTACAAACTTTCAAACAGCGCACGGTGAACGTGCAATGAGAGATAAACGTGACTACTTGTGAAAGAAAAAAAAGAAAACTTGTCGCAGTGGCCGCGCCGGACAGCTGTCCGCACTATTGTGAGAAAACTGCCATCTTTTAAAACTGGAAAGTGAAGTGTCACAACCTCTTCCGGTATGTCAAACGCATTGAGAAGTTATTTTCTTCTTTTCGAATAAAAAACATCTTTCTCGAGAGGAAGGCTCATCTTGAACCGAAAATTCGTGAAAAAGAACACGAGTGCTATGTGATAGACATTTTATGCATTTTGGATTGTGCGCTTAAATCGCAATCGATTTTTAAGCGAATTTTCGCTCGCATTCTTTCTTTCTGTCTCACTGCAAGGTGTCTATTCATCTGGTCAATGTTGATTTGAGGTGGATCAATTAAAATAGTTTCGACCATCTATGGAATTGTCTCGAACAGATTTCGTTCAAACGCATCAAAATACTTCGAGAATTCCTTCAGTTGTCCGCAGCTTGCGATAATCCACGGTTTGAGCGATACCAGAATATTTGTTTTGAACCGCAAACTGTGACAAATTTACTCTTCATAAACTAGAGGTGAGATGTATTTCTATTTCTGTCAACAGTAAAGCGCTAAACACCCCGGTAGGAATCTTAATTAACGGATTTGCAGCGTCAGTGATCAATGCATTAAATTGCTTAATCTTTCTAATTGTATAATAATTAAATGAATGCGCCCACTCTGATTGGTCAATCAGCTAAGGTTTTTTGTGCCTGTAAACTCATGGAAATTTCGCATGTCTTCTGAATTATGATACAAAAGTAATAGACCACAAGTTTCTATGGTTTACAGGCATGATAAACCACTTGGAATGTTGGGAGAACACTCGAAGAATTCGTAAATCACTCGCCTGTGGCTTGTGATTTACGAATTCTTCGAGTGTTCTTCCAACATCCCGCGTGGTTTATCAGCCTGTAAACCATAAAAACTTGTGATCTATTGCTGAATTAAAGAGTATGTTCCATTCGCGTCACTAAACAAAACATTGAACACCTAAAAACAATTTCCTTGTGGTGTAAAGTTAATTAACGTCGAAAACGAAATAATTTCAAGCGATGTTGCAAAAACAGCTTTTACTTCACGTTTTGGGTGAATAAAAATCGAACCCACTATGTCATAAATACAACACGCCGCATGGAAAGAAGTGGAAGGCGGCAAAAATAGTTCTTTCGTCATTACTCGCGTAGACTGGGCACCAGAAAGATCTTTCGCGCGTTTTTGTGAACTTCGTCCATACCATCGTGTGGTCGAACTACCGCAAGCAGCTATACTAGTGCAGTGGAACCTCGATTTAACGAACCTCTCCTTGGTATAATGAACGATATTCGTGACAAGCGTGAGGTCAAGATGGCTGGATATTGGCCTTGCTCATTTTTTTTGCGTGTTTATGGATCAAAAAGGAATGGAGGTCCATAAACACGCAAAAAAAAGAACGAGGCCATTATCCAGCCATCTTGACTGAACAAGCTTGATCAATAAAATATCTATTATATAAGAAAAATAATACTATTTTCTTGCGGGACACAGCGGGTCATCCCGAGCGGGAAAGATAGCGCCATCTTTGGGAAAATATGTATTAGTAAGATTGATTGTTGACATAAAAATATTCGGAAACGCGAGGCCTATAAGAACATAAGGAAGGTCTGACAGCAACACTGAAGTCCATTATCAACAAACAAGCATAACTATTAAGTACCACGAGTGCAGCTCTATACATGAGCTCCTCCGATCCATCAGTTTAGATCATTACATTACCGCCCCCCCCCCCTCCCCCACTGCATTACCCATTTACCTCATTATATACTTTAACACATGTACTCTCTATTCCTCATGACAGGAGGGAAGAGCCGTTCCAAGGGAACAGGAATTTAGGGCAGAGGACGATTTATATCCAGTGGAACTGGAACCTGTCTATAACGGTAAGAAACTTTGTTCATTTAGATCCGCTGGGAGGTACTCTGGGGATGGGCGGCCCGCCTCCCAAAAGGCTTACCATATTTATGACCAAAATCGCCGATTTTCAATACCCTCTTTATGACCTGACCCTAAATCAATACCCTGTTTGAGACCTGCCTTATACTTAGTTTCCTAGTTCAGACCGATGTTAAGGCATTGTGAAGGGCTTCTGTTGATCGGTATTGTCGAAGTAGCTTCTTCTAAAAGAAAAATGCCCAATTTAAGACTAGAGTGCAAAAATCAGACCCTATTAATGATCAAAATGGCTAAAAGGGAGTACCCCCCCCCCCCGATTTAGATATCAAAATCTGCCCGTATGGCACCCTAGGAATTCTATCGAGTTTTAGGCCCGTCCACACGTCTCCGGATATTCTTGAATCCGCAACTTTTTCGTTCTGGATTCAAAAATTTCCCCGTCCACGCGTAGCGTATTCAAATCGAATTCGCCTGTCCACACGCATCCGATGGTATCCAGATTCACTCTAGAGAAACTAGGCCTACACGTTGTGCCGCCATATTGGTTTATTGTTCGGTAAGAGACTGGACACGATTTTGCTACGTCATCGGATTCGAAAATATCCGGATTCGCCGTCCACACGTTATCGGATTCGTTGCGGATTTAATTTTTCCACTCTGGAGAGCGGACTAAAAAATATCCGGATTCGCTGCCGAATTCGTCGGATACGTGTGGACGGAAGCCGTATCCGGAGAGAAAAAGTTGCGGATTCAAAAATATCCGGATACGTGTGGACGGGCCCTTAGTAAAACAGTATAAATCTGCTAGCGTCGGTTCTATCACGAATGCCGTTCTCTGACTGGCTACGTAGCGTAACATTGTGCCCTTGTTATAAAAATGACGGCCGTTTCCTGGCGTTTTCGAAGTGTTTGTGAAGAGGATTTAGATAAAGTTTTGAACGACTAGTAGATTTATACTAAAACAATTAGATTACTCGCTCTCAATTTCTATGCGTTATTCACGCGATATTAATCTCGAGCTCGTAATCTAATTGTTTAATAGAAACGCGATTTTAAACCAGTCAGCGCGCTTAGTTTTATACTATTTTCTAACAATAACCACGTTTTAAAAGAGAGTGACGTGTTTGAAGGAAAATCTCAAACCGAAACCTTCGGAGGCCAATACGACGAGGCCGAGGTTTGAGATTTTCCCGTAAAGACCGAAAGTTTGAGGTTAATAAGTTGTTATTATACGGCTTTTTGCTTTGCTTTTGCAGGCCTGTAATTGGCCTGTGGTTATTACGGGAGAATAATGCCAAACCAATAAGCCAATCAGAGCGCGCGTTATATTGGCTACAAACACAAGCCATATAATAAAGACTTAAAAGAGTCTCGAGAATTAGCCGTCAACTTGAGTGAATTCAATGGTGTTGTCATTTTACGACAGAATGCCAAACACGAGATCTTAAGGTAGCTCAAAAGAGTTTCCAGCACATTCCAAGACGTTGATTTTTGATCAGTCATCATTACCACTCTCTATCAGTTGATGCTACAATCATGGTATCTAAAAACTGTCCAATCATTGGCGAAAATGTTGGTTTCATTTTCGTGACACAATGGGTTACCATACTGTAGCAACAGCATGACCTGCTAAAAGACACCCTTCATGTCATCTCTATGTATTTCAAAAACGGCACAGTGACACCTTCTTTTGGTATCGAATTTTAATAAGCAGGATAAGGTGCAACTTTTGGCAAATTTTAAAAAGATTCCGTACCTGGGGTTTCGAGCTGTACATACCTTGTTGAAATGTGCTGTGAACCGTTTTGAGCCACCTTAAGGCCTTTGTCGGTTGAGGCTATTCCGCCAGTAACTCCAAACCGTCATACGATTTTGCTATCCCCAGAAGGGTGATCGGGACAATGTTTCTCGGTACGTTTCTTAGTTTAGTTTCTAATCTTGGATCATTTTGATACACAGAGGGGATGTTAGTTGGCTACTCTCCAGCTGAAGATGAAGCAAGTGGGTTAGGCATTCAAATCATTACTTCAGCACCCGTCAACGAAACAAACGAAAAGGACAACCTACTTCCCACACCGATAGGAACCAGTGTAGAGAGTGAGACACCACCACCGAAACTAGCTCAAAAAGTCACAGATGACATTTTTGACAACGTGGAAAATAACGTAGACCCAACTACGCCAGGCACCGACGATGATATAATAGATATCATAGACGTAGAGCCGACAACTCCTAGTTTAACTAATGAACCGCCATTGAGAACGACAAAACAATCAGCGTCTGAAGAACCAACCACTGAGTCGCCTTCTGAGAAAGCAACAACTGAAAAGCCATCTGAAAAAGCAACAACACAATCACCTTCTAAAGAAGAAATCACAGAATCACCTTCAAAAGAACCAACAACACAAACACCTTCTGAAGAAGCAACAACAGCGTCGCCTTCAGAAAAAAAAACAACAGAGTCGCCTTCTAAAGAAGCAACGACAAAATCACCTTCTAAAGAAATAACACCACAATCGCCCTCTGGACAGGTAACAACAGAATCGCCTTCTGAAGAAGCAACAAAAGAATCACCTTCTGAAGAGGTAACAACAGAATCGCCTTCTCAAGAAGCAACAACAGAATCGCCTTTTGAAGAAGCAACAAAAGAATCACCTTCTAAAGAGGTAACAACAGAATCGCCTTCTCAAGAAGCAACAACAGAATCGCCTTCTGAAGACGTAACAACAGAATCGCCTTCTAAAGAGGTAACAACAGAATCGCCTTCTAAAGAAGCAACAACAGAATCGCCTTCTGGACACGTAAACACAGAATCGCCTTCTGAAGAAGCAACAACAGAATTGCCTTCTCAAGACGTAACAACAGAATCGCCTTCGGAAGAGGTAACAACAGAATCGCCTTCTGAAGAGGCAACAACCGAATCGCCTTCTGAAGAGGTAACAACAGAATCGCCTTCTCAAGAAGCAACAACAGAATCGCCTTCTGAAGACGTAACAACAGAATTGCCTTCTAAAGAGGTAAAAACAGAATCGCCAACTAAAGATGCAACAACAGAATCGCCTTCTGAAGACGTAACAACAGAATCGCCTTCTAAAGAGGTAACAACAGAATCGCCTTCTAAAGAAGCAACAACAGAATCGCCTTCTGAAGACGTAAACACAGAATCGCCTTCTGAAGAAGCAACAACAGAATCGCCCTCGGAAGAGGTAACACCAGAATCGCCCTCTGACGAAGTATCAACTGAATTGCCTTCTCAAGAAGCAACAACAGAATCGCCTTCTGAAGAAGCAAAAACTGAATCATCTTCTGAAAAAGCAACAACAGAATCAGCTTCTGAAGAAGCAACAACAGCATCAACTATTGAAGAAGTAACAACAGAATCAGCATCTGAAGAAACAACAAAATCAACTCCTGAAGAAGTAACAACAGAATCACCTTCTGAGGAAGCAACAACAAAATCACTTTCTGAAGCAACAACAGAATCGCCTTCTGAAGAAGCAACGACTGAATCACCTTCTGAAGATGTAACAACAGAAACAAATTCTGAAGAACCAACAGAGTCACCTTCTGAAGACGTAACAACAGAATCTCCTTCTGAAGTAACGACTGAATCACCCTCTAAAGAAGCAATTACAGAGTCACCTTCTCAAGAGGCAACAGCAGAATCGCTTTCTGAAGACGCAAAGACTGAATCACCTTCTGCAGAAGGAACAACAGAATCACCTTCTGAAAAAGCAACAACAGAATCGCCTTCTGAAGAGGTAACAACAGAATCTCATTCTAAAGACGTAACAACAGAATCTCCTTCTAAAGAAGTAACGAGTGAATCGCCTTCTGAAGAAGTAACAATAGAATCGCCTTCTGAAGATGCAACAACAGCATCACCTTCTGAACAGGTAACGACTAAATCATCTTCTAACGAGGTAACGAGTGTATCACCTTCTGTAGAAGCAACAACAGCGTCACCGTCTGAAGAAGCAACAACTGTTTCGCCTTCTGAAGAAGTCACGACTGAATCGCCTTCTGAAGACGCACTAACAGATTCACCCTCTGAAGAAACAACTGAATCACCTACTGAACAAGTAACGACTGAATCACCTTCTGAAGACATAACCACAGATTCACTTTCTGAAGAAGTAACGACTGAATCCCCTTCCGAAGAAGTAACAACAGAATCACCTTCTGAAGAAGTAACGACTGAATCACCTTCTGAAGACATAACAACAGAATCACCTTCTGAAGAAGAAACAACAAAATCACCTGAAGTAGAGGTAACAACAGAATTGCCTGAAGAAGTGACGAGCGAATCGCCTTCTGAAGAAGTAACAACAGAATCGCCTTCTGAAAAAGCAACAACAGAATCGCCTTCTGAAAAAGTAACAACAAAATCTCCTTCCGAAGAAATAACAACAGAACCACCTTCCGAAGAAGCAACAACAGAATCACCTGAAGTAACGAGCGAATCGCCTTCTGAAGAAGTAACAACAGAATCGCCTTCTGAAGAAGCAACAACAGAATCGCCTGAAGACGTAACGACTGAATCGCCTTCTGAAGAAGTAACAACAGAATCGCCTTCTGAAGAAGCAACAACAAAATCGCCTGAAGAAGTAACGAGTGAATCGCCTTTTAAAGAAGTAACAACAGAATCACCTTCTGCAGAAGTAGCAACAGAATCACCTAAAGAAGTAACAACAGAATCACCTGAAGAAGTAACGAGCGAATCGCCTTCTGAAGAAGTAACAACAGAACCGCCTTTTAAAAAAGAAACAACAGGATCGCCTTCTGAAGAAATAACAACAGAACCACCTTCTGAAGAAGCAACAACAGAATCACCTGAAAAACTAACGAGCGAATCGCCTTCTGAAGTAACAACAGAATTGCCTTTTGAAGAAGCAACTACAGAATCGCCTGAAGAAGTAACGAGTGAATCGCCTTCTGACGAAGTAACAACAGAATCGCCTTCTGAAGATGCAACAACAGAATCGTCTTCTGAAGAGGAAACGACTAAATCATCTTCCGACGAGGTAACAACTGAATCACCTTCTGTAAAAGCAACAACAGTGTCACCGTCTGAAGAAGCAACCACTGTTTCGCCTTCTGAAGAAGGAACGACTGAATCGCCTTCTGAAGACGTACTAACAGAATCACTTTCTGAAGAAGTAACAACTGAATCACCTACTGAACAAGTAACGACTGAATCACTTTCTGAAGACATAACAACAGAATCACTTTCTGAAGAAGTAACGACTGAATCACCTTCCGAAGAAGTAACAACAGAATCACCTTCTGAAGAAGTAACGACTGAATCACCTTCTAAAGACTTGACAACAGAATCACCTTCTAAAGAAGTAACAACAGAATCACCTGAAGAAATAACGAGCGAATCGCCTTCTGAAGAAGTAACAACAGAATCGCCTTCTGAAAAAGCAACAAAAGAATCGCCTTCTGAAGAAGTAAAAACAGAATCTCCTTCCGAAGAAATAACAACAGAACCACCTTCTGAAGAAGCAACAACAGAATCACCTTCTGAAGAAGCAACAACTGAATCACCTTCTGAGGAAGCAACGACTGAATTACCCTCTGAAGAAGCAACGACTGAATCACCTTCTGAAGAAGAAACAACAGAATCACCCTTTGAAGAAGCAACGACTGAATTACCTTCTGAGGAAGTAACAACAGAATCAGCATCTAAAGAAGCAATAACAGAATCACCTTCTGAAGGAGTAACGACTGAATCACCTTCTGAAGAAGTAACAACAGAATCACCTTCTGAAGAGCTAACAACAGAATCGCCCTTTAAAGAAGCAACGACTGAGTCACCTTCTGAAGAAGTAACAACAGAATCACCTTCTGAAGAGCTAACAACACAATCACCTTCTGAAGAAGCAACGACTGAATCACCTTCTGAAGAAGTACCAACAGAATCGCCTTCTCAAGAAGCAACGTCTGAATCACCTGAAAAAGTAACGACTGTTTTACCTTCTAGAGAAGTAACAACAGAATCATCCCCTGAAAAAGCAACGAATGAATCACCTTCTGAAGAAGCAACGACTCAATCATCTTCTGAAGAAGTAACAACAGAATCACCCTCTGAAAAAGCAACGACTGAATTACCTTATGAGGAAGTAACAACAGAATCACCTTCTGAGGAAGCAACGACTGAATCACCTTCTGAAGAAGTAACAACAGAATCACCTCCTGAAGAGCTAACAACACAATCACCTTCTGAAGAAGCAACCACTGAATCACCTTATGAGGAAGTAACAACAGAATCGCCTTCTGAAGAAGCAACGACTGAATCACCTGAAGAAGTAACGACCGATTTACCTTCTACAGAAGTAACAACAGAATCACCCCCTGAAAGAGCAACGACTGAATCACCTTCTGAAGAAGCAACAACCGAATCACCTTCTGAAGAAGTAACGACTCAATCAACCTCTGAAGAAGCAACGACTGAATCATCTTCTGAAGAAGTAACAACAGAATCACCCTCTGAAAAAGCAACGACTGAATTACCTTCTGAGGAAGTAACAACAGAATCAGCATCTGAAGAAGCAACAACAGGATCACCTTCTGAAGAAGCAACGACTGAATCACCTTCTGAAGAGCTAACGACAGAATCACCTTCTCAAGAAGCAACCACTGAATCACCTTCTGAGGAAGTAACAACAGAATCGCCTTCTGAAGACGCAACGACTGAATCACCTGAAGAAGTAACGACTGATTTACCTTCTACAGAAGTAACAACAGAATCACCCCCTGAAGAAGCAACGACTGAATCACCTTCTGAAGCAGCGACTGAATCACCTTCTGAAGAAGCAACAACAGAATCACCTTCTGAAGAGCTAACAACAGAATCGCCTTCTGAAGAAGCAACGGCTGAATTACCTTCTGAAGAAGTAACAACAGAATCACCCTCTGAAGGGCTAACAACAGAATCTCTCTCTGAAGAGGTAACAACGGAATCTCCTTCTGATGAAGGAAAGACAGAATCACCCTCTGAAGAAGGAACGACAAAGTCGCCTGCTGAAGAAACAACAGAATCACCCTCTGAAGAAGTAACGACTGAATTGCCTTCTGAAGTAGTAACATCTGTATCACCTCCTGTAGAAGTGACAACAGAATCTCCTTCTGAAAAACCAACAACAGCATCACCCTCTGAAGAAACAACGACAGAATCACCTTCTGAAGAAGTAACAACAGAATCGCCTTCTGAAGAAGCAACGACTGAATCACCTGAAGAAGTAACAACTGATGTACCTTCTACAGAAGTAACAACAGAATCACCCCCTGAAGAAGCAACGACTGAATCACCTTCTGAAGCAGCGACTGAATCACCTTCTGAAGAAGCAACAACAGAATCACCTTCTGAAGAGCTAACAACAGAATCGCCTTCTGAAGAAGCAACGGCTGAATTACCTTCTGAAGAAGTAACAACAGAATCACCCTCTGAAGGGCTAACAACAGAATCTCTCTCTGAAGAGGTAACAACGGAATCTCCTTCTGATGAAGGAAAGACAGAATCACCCTCTGAAGAAGGAACGACAAAGTCGCCTGCTGAAGAAACAACAGAATCACCCTCTGAAGAAGTAACGACTGAATTGCCTTCTGAAGTAGTAACATCTGTATCACCTCCTGTAGAAGTGACAACAGAATCTCCTTCTGAAAAACCAACAACAGCATCACCCTCTGAAGAAACAACGACAGAATCACCTTCTGAAGAAGTAACAACAGAATCGCCTTCTGAAGAAGCAACGACTGAATCACCTGAAGAAGTAACAACTGATGTACCTTCTACAGAAGTAACAACAGAATCACCCCCTGGAGAAGTAACGACTGAATCATTTTTTGAAGAAGTAACGACCGATAAACCTTCTGCCAAAATAACGACAGAATCACCCTCTAAGGAAGCAACAACAGAATCACCCTTTGAAGAAGCTACGACTGATACACCTTCTGTAGAAGTAACAACAGAATCACCCTCTAAAGAAGCAACAACAGAATCACCTTCTCAAAAAGTAACAACACAATCGCCTTCTGAAGAGGTAGCGACTGAATCGCCTTCTGAAGAAGTAACAACAGAATCACCTGCTAAAGAAGTAACAACAGAATCACGCTCTGAAGAAGCAACGACTGAATCACCCTCTTCAGAAGTAACAACAGAATCGCCCCTTGAAGAAGTAACGACTGAATCACTTTCGGAAGAAGTAACAACAGAATCAGCATCTGAAGAAGCAACGACTGAATCACCTTCTGAAGAAGTAACAACAGAATCGCCTTCTGAAGAAGCAACGACTGAATCACCTGAAGAAGTAACGACTGATGTACCTTCTACAAAAGTAACAACAGAATCATCCCCTGAAAAAGCAACGACTGAATCACCTTCTGAAGAAGCAACGACTGAATCACCTTCTGAAGAAGCAACGACTGAATCACCTTCTGAAGAAGCATCGACTGAATCACCTTCTGAAGAAGCAACGACTGAATCACCCTCTGAAGAAGCAACGACTCAATTACCTTCTGAAGAAGTAACAACAGAATCAGCATCTGAAGAAGCAACAACAGAATCATCTTCTGAAGAAGCAACGACTGAATCACCCTCTGAAGAAGCAACGACTCAATTACCTTCTGAGGAAGTAACAACAGAATCAGCATCTGAAGAAGCAACAACAGAATCATCTTCTGAAGAAGCAACGACTGAATCACCTTCTGAAGAAGTAACAACAGAATCACCTTCTGAAGAGCTAGCAACAGAATCACCCTTTGAAGAAGCAACGACTGAATCACCTTCTGAAGAAGTAACAACAGAATCGCCTTCTGAAGAAGCAACGACTGAATCACCTGAAGAAGTAACGACTGATGTACCTTCTACAAAAGTAACAACAGAATCATCCCCTGAAAAAGCAACGACTGAATCACCTTCTGAAGAAGCAACGACTGAATCACCTTCTGAAGAAGCATCGACTGAATCACCTTCTGAAGAAGCAAAGACTGAATCACCCTCTGAAGAAGCAACGACTCAATTACCTTCTGAAGAAGTAACAACAGAATCAGCATCTGAAGAAGCAACAACAGAATCATCTTCTGAAGAAGCAACGACTGAATCACCCTCTGAAGAAGCAACGACTCAATTACCTTCTGAGGAAGTAACAACAGAATCAGCATCTGAAGAAGCAACAACAGAATCATCTTCTGAAGAAGCAACGACTGAATCACCCTCTGAAGAAGCAACGACTCAATTACCTTCTGAGGAAGTAACAACAGAATCAGCATCTGAAGAAGCAACAACAGAATCATCTTCTGAAGAAGCAACGACTGAATCACCTTCTGAAGAAGTAACAACAGAATCATCTTCTGAAGAGCTAGCAACAGAATCACCCTTTGAAGAAGCAACGACTGAATCACCTTCTGAAGAAGTAACAACAGAATCACCTTTTGAAGAACTAACGACAGAATCACCTTCTGAAGAAGCAACGACTGAATTACCCTCTGAAGAAGTAACAACAGAATCACCTTCTGAAGAGCTAACAACAGAATCACTCTCTGAAGAGGTAACAACGGAATCTCCTTCTGATGAAGGAACGACAGAATCACCCTCTGAAGAAATAACTACAAAGTCGCCTTCTGAAGAAACAACGACAGAATCACCCTCTTTAGAAGTAACGACTGAATTGCCTTCTGGAGTAGTAACAACTGTATCACCTCCTGTACAAGTGACAACAGAATCTCCTTCTGAAGAACCAACAACAGCACCACCCTCTGAAGAAACAGCGACAGAATCACCTTCGGAAGAAGCAACAACAGCGTCACCTTCTGAAGAAACAACAACAGAATCACCTTCTGAAGAAGTGACCTCAGCTTCCCCTTCTGAAGAAGCTACGGTAGTTTCACCTAACAATGCAACGACTGAATCGCTTAAGTCTACCTTATCGCTGAGAACCACTGCACCCACAATTGCCATTGGTACCGAAGGTCCCTCCGAGAGTTTAGATGTAGGAAGTCAAGTGAAACAAACCACAACAAAGAAATCCCCTTTAGCGGATACCACAACAGTATCACCGTCAGTAGAAGCTACGTCCGAGTCATCTTCGATTGATGCCACAACTCAGCCTCCTATAGTAGATGCCACAACTAAATCACCTTCAGTAGATGCCACAACAACAGAAAGCAGCAGTACTGGATTTACGCCAACACCATTGGTGCAGACTACGACCACCGCTTTTGAGGTTGTGTCCACTACTGACTCTCCAAACGCTATTGATTACATCTCCACCACAAAACCCACAAGTGCGATTGATAATGGTAATGGAATCGAGAATGGTAATGGTTCACAGGTTAAAGGAAGAGAGGAAGGAGAAGGTAAGCATTCCACAATATTGTCATTAATAATTAAAAAATACAAGACACACCGTAGAGAAAGACCCATGTTTCAGTTATCCTAAGCAATCTTCTGAGTATTTGAATGGATTATTTAAAACCGTGCTTGTGGCAATGTTTCCGATTCAGTTGACTGGTGTCGGTTCCGTAATTTGTAAATCCGTCATTTTTGTTTTGTTTTTCAACAGACAAGTGCAACCTAAAAAGGTGCAAGAATGGAACGATGTGCCGCGTAAACGGTGATGTCTTACCCGAGTGCCCCTGTCCGACTGAGTGTAGTGATGATGTGGATCCCCATTGTTCTGTGTATCTTGGGGACTATGAAAACCTTTGCAAGGTTCATCTTCACGCCTGCAAAATGCAAATCAACGTTGCTGTTAAGCATCGAGGACGATGTGCAGGTATGGGTCCTTTTCTTTTAAGTGAATACTTCCCACCCCCCACAAACGAAGTTTATTTCCTGTATCTGAAGAAACGTGAAAATGTCACTCAAAACGACGGAAGTAAACCTCGTAGCTATGTGTCACTAAAGATATATTACATATATAAAATAGCAGGGTCTGTTGGAAAAAAAAACTACAAAGACGACAACAAGGTTACTGGTACCAGAGCCATCGCGAAACGAGTGTGTTGCATGGCGCCGAGCAATATCTTTGCACTTGAGAGGCCAACTGTCGGCTTCCGAGAATACGTCATGGCACACTGCTGTTGCTTGGATCTTTGCACAAGCCTTAACTGAGGTTTCAACGCAAATAATGGTAATGGTAAACATCCGAATTTCAGTATACCGATAGCCAACGGGCAGTCAGTGTCTTTTCCCTGATGAGTGGAACGCTGTAGTTATTGAATCCGGACAAAAATTGGCCTTTCTATACTGGAGGGGGGGGGGGGGGGTCATGCAAAAGGAGACGAGGGAGACCGTCTTAAAGTTCTGGAGATCAACATCCGAGTGAGTTTACTCCAAATTTTTTAGGGTGTTGACCCGGATAATAATAGCATAACAACGACCGTGCAGAAGAATGGGTACCTCACAGGTGTGAAAATGCATGATTCCGGTATCTTTTGGGGGTTTGGAACACCATTCCCGACGAACATCCAGGTCAACTTTTTATGGGAGTTCCCTCCGGCGCCTTCTGTATATAGTCAGGCAAGAGTAGGAAATTTCTTATCCTTCTACCACCCCTTTCAAATTGTGATTTTTCTTTTGTTTCAATGTGTGATCACTACAGACTATGCACAAGGCCAACAGATATCAAAGCTGGCAGATGAGGCGCATGTTCCGACAGATGAATGCTTGGAAGATGAACTTCTCCAGTTCGCAGATCGTTTCCAAGAATGGGCATTAATCAACAAAGAAACTGATGAAAGTGAGGATCCTGCATCAGTAGACCTGAATGCTGCTGTCACGCAAACACGATTGACTGGGTGGACGGCATTAGAAAAGGAAGCAGTTTTAAAGGTAATTACTCGGCACTGAAACATTTACATGGTGGTTTTAGAGTATGTGGTGAATTCGTTTACGATATAAGGGGGCAATCGCTCGGAATGAAAGTATATTCCGGCTAATACGATACTTACAGAAAAAAGACCGGAATAAAAATCGAAGTATTTCAGAACGAGAACAGCTCCCAAACAAGAGCTTACACCTAACCTAATTTCCTTGTTCAGGATGGATAATTAAATACTTTCACTGCGAATACCTTGCCTTTCATAACACGGATTAGGCGAGCAATTTAACTAAAGTCAACGTGGTTATAAGAGGGTAACCGTCCATCAAGCGGGTGTCACAACGCGGACGGTTAAGTTAGAAGTGAAGAATGATAATCAATAACTAGATGAAGGAACGTAAGAACTTTGTAGTTCAGATGGTACTATGTAGACATTTGCAGTACTCAGCATGAGCAGAATGTCATATTCAGCAAGTGGCAGTCTCGGTAATACCGTAAGTAAGGCAATTAGTTCAGTTCAGCTCACGCTGAAAGATAATTGTGGTTGTTCGTTGGGAATGTAATATAAGTAATTAAAGTAAGGGTTAAGTCGCGTTCGAGCCCAGTTCGACTGTAATTCTTTTTTGACTGCTTTCTCTACCTCTAAATCATGTCTCTTTCTTATAGTTCCAGTTTAATGAAATTGACATCGACGAAAATGGCATTCTTGAAAAAGCTGAAATTGACGCAATGCTATTGCACGTTCCACACGAGGAATGTCTCTTTGGCTTCATGGTCTCATCGGACATTGATGGTGATCACGTGTTAAACGAAGAGGAATGGATGGAGGCCTTCAAAAATGTTGGAGGTTAGTATTTCAATTTGCCGACTCCTGATCACTACACCAACGACTTTGATATCTGCATTGATGGTGGGCCTTTGAACGATTTCGGCATCGGTATATTCAGAAGATTAATTCTGCGTTTGACCAAGAGATTATGGTTTGAGTGATACACTTTGTTCACGGTAACCACCATGTTTCTTTTATAAAGCAAACTAGCCATTTGGTGTCCAAGGGGGCAAAACAGAGAAACTTGGCCTGCAAGCATCTGTGCCAAAATTAGGGTCTTTGTTCGAAGTAATATTATTACTTTGGAACGTTCAATCTGTATTCTGACTAATTGTTTCAAAACAACTTGAATCAGTTGTTCTTTCACTTAAGCCCTACATAACCCATATTCGAGTGTGTTATTTACCACAATGCCTCAAATGTACAGCACATGAGAAAATCAATCGTTACACAAAGAACTGATCTCATTGAAATCTCCCGATTTTAAGTTGTTTGCTTCATCAGAAATCAAGTGTTTAATTTGCGTTATAATAGGAAAACATCATGATGGGTACTGTAAATGAAGCATGACGATAACGTGGTCATAGCCAGGCTACCAGAGGTACATTACCACGCGTGTCTTGCGTAGTCAGCCACAGGCCAAAGAAAAGGGCTGTGAAACCGAGAAATCATAATATATGGGCCTAAATCGGGACCGTGCAAGAAAGGCCTCTGGCAACTTTCTCCATAATTTCGGCAAAACATACAGCATCACATGGAGAAGTCCCAAACGGCTCTCATCTCCATGATCACACACACAATATTAAAAGACAAACCACATTAAGTGACGTCAAATTGGTGACGTTAAATTAAACGGTTTGGCATTGCTCCTAACAGATATATCGATCTATGTAGAAGATTTTTCCGTTGCATTCGAATCGGTTTTCTAATATTTACTTTACTTATTTCATTTACTTATTTCATTTCAGTTAACGACGTTGAAGACGTGAATGAAGTATAAACATCTCATGTGATGCTTCGAGGCCTCACCTCACCGACAGCTGCACCGGAGAAACGATCTTAATGGACTAATGACGTAACGCGTCTGTATATTTATCTCAACGCCAATGTTAAATAATTAGTTAATATAGGGTTTTGTTTCTTGAAGACGTTTCTGCAAATCTAAAAATTGCAATTAGCAAGTATTTTCTCGTTTGCATTTAGTGACAAATGCCATATAATCGATTTTTAGACCATTAGAAGACATCTTTATTCAAACGTCCGGATGAAGCGCCCAAGCAACGATAAAAGTCAGGTTTTTTGTATCTGTAGTTATAGTTATTAACTGTAGCGCATGCACAAGTTTTAGAATTTAAAAAAGGATTTACGATAAGTATTTTAATGACCCTTCAGTGAGAATTAAAATAAATGGGTTTTTTTTTGAACGGTCGTGCATTGGCGCAGATAGGAAATATATCCCGTCAAGATAGTCCTGACAAATTTTTACACCGAGACGGGGTAGCCCGTAATGGCCTAAAATCCTTTCTGGGAAAGGGA
The DNA here is from genome assembly GCF_042242905.1 of Orbicella faveolata. NCBI lineage: Eukaryota > Metazoa > Cnidaria > Anthozoa > Scleractinia > Merulinidae > Orbicella > Orbicella faveolata. The sequence continues at coordinate 15,620,374 of NW_028301564.1, forward strand.
GTGACAAAATGAGAATTGGAAAACACCAGGAAACCGCTCTTAAAGTTGTTGTTCCACAGCTTCATGGAACGAGTGATTTTCTTTCTTATTCCAGCGATGTTTTCTAAAATTAAATAGAAAACATGTTCTTTGGACTTCAATCAAATGATAAGAACATTAGGGAAAATTTGGGAACACCCGAAAAAGCCACAGCTCGTGTCACCACAATGTTTCTCGTTCTCCCAAATTTCATTCTTCTCTTATTTAAGCAATAGAACACTTTTCCTTGTTTACATGGCCTCTTCTAAACACGACAGGGTTTAGAGAATTCGACAGTTATGCAAACTCGAGATGCATTCGAGGGTTTGCATAACTTTCGAGAATACTCCCAACCTTCCCCCACCCCCCCACCCCCAGCAAAGTGTTTAGATGAGGCTATGTAAACAAGGGAAAAGTACTCCATTGCTTCAATTTATAACATAATATTTCACAAAAATACGCGCTAATCTAAGACGTCACAACCGTGTTAACACACTCTCATCTAAACACACCTATCGACCAATGAGAGCTCTCGTGGTATCTCACGTATTTTATAAAACACGATAGAAAGACGGAAATGGTTTTCAGTACTCCTAGTTGATTCGTAGTTAGAAAACTGAAATCCAACGCTAACCTGGTCGTTTCAAGTTAAGACGTGCCTTCTTATATTACACTGTCACGTTAAATTAAAAAAAAAGATATAAAAATGGCAATCGGTGACAAATAAATACGAATAGCAGGTGTGATATAATATTTATATCAAACGTGGGTGCGATATCATCTCTTTTATTCAAGGGCAAATAATAGTCTAAAATTGTACATCATACCCAGATATAGACCTGCGAAGAAAATGTTCCCCAGTGATATGAGATGGATGTGCATTTGGATTGTTATGTGCTTAATGCAACTGGCAATATTTTGTGTAACTTGTCGCTAAATTTAACTACTAAGCAAAAAATTATCGGAACTAGCTTAAACGCAAATTTTAGTTTTATTTAATTTTTAATGGAGCATGGAAACGGCTTCCGAAAAATTTAAGAGGCAGACTTCTTTAATTTCTTTAGGGAGTTGCAGTCTGCATGTTCCGCTTAATTTACGCCAAAACTTGCTCATATAAGGTCATCAGTTATCTTTACTAGAGTTAAGCAGAAGTATTCTTAGATCCTTTAATAGAGGAACCACCGCACTACAGTGGTCTAAGGTTCTTCTGATGGAAACGCTATCATGATCTGCATCTGGCAATTTAACCCCTTGTGATTCCCAAGTGTAATCAAAATCTAATTTTCCCGTGACATAATAAACATTTTGTCAAGTACAGCAGTTAATTTGGCCAAGTAGAAATTATATTTGACTTTATGATTTATATATCACAAATTCTTACAGAATAAAGAGAAAAAATATATATCTAGTATGCAAGCCAGGAAGGACAGTTTAAAACCACTTCAAGCTTGGAAATACAAGGGTTAAGCTAACAGATGTCCAACAATAGATACAATATTGTAATTTTTTAGCTGTTAATATTAAATGCTTCTGCTTTAAAATGCTCAAATGCAGCCATTAAAGAGACATCTTGGTTACTGTTTGTCAGTTATCGATCAGTAGAGTTTGCAAACAGTTACTCAAGAAACTACAACATTTGCACTCTAAGATGTTCAAAGTTCCTTGGGTGTCACAAGGTGAATTTTCTTCCCTTCGAGTGCCAAAGCCAAGAATGTGTAGTTCTAGAAAATATCAATACCTCGGCCCCACGGATGGGACTTTTTATAACATCCCCCCCAAGCCCCTCTGGAAATTCCAATTAAGCGTCACACATTTCTTGAAATTGTTTGGTCTTACAGAACCACTCCACCCACTGGAAATCCCAATCCCTTCTGTGGGGGGAGTATGGATATTTTCTGGAACTGCACAATGGTAGCCTGTGCATAAAAAAGGCCTGGTCACTTTTAAAACTTCACAGGAAAAAACCTCTGGCATACAGAGCCTGTATTTGAAAGTACAATATTACTTGGTATGTCCAATGGATGAAATCAGTAACTGGTGGTAATTGTAATAATATTATCAGTCAATAACAATGTTTATTATACGGCTAGCTCCGTGAGCAGGCAAGATGAATCAAATCCTGCGCTATCCAAGCGGGCAAGATGGAGCTATCTTGCCCGCTTGGGACTACCTGCCATGCCCCGCAAGAAAAATTTCCCTGAAAGCCATATAATAAATCCTTTATTGACCTAGGTTGTTTGGTCAAGATGGCTGGATATTGGCCTCTTTCCTTTTTTGCAAGTTAATGGACCTTGACTCCATCTCGGTCCATAAACTCACAAAAAAAGAACTTGACCAATATCCAGCCATCTTGACCTCACACTTGGTCAATAACCCATACATAGTTCCAGAAAATATCCATACCTCCCCCACGGAAGTGATTTTTCCAAGACCCCCCTCCTACCCATCTGGAAATTCCAATTAAACTTTACACATTTCTTTAATTTTTTGGTCTTAGAGAACCCCCCACCCCCACCCCCAGGAAATTCCAATCCCTTCTGTGGGGGGAGTATGGATATTTTCTGGTACTGCATAATAAATGCTACTTGATTGATCAACACTGGAAATATTGTTATGTAATCACATATGGAGGAAAATTGTGTACTTTTAGTATGTTTACTGTCATCAAATTTCAAATTTGGTTTTCATCAATTTTCAATACCACTGGGTTGTCTGTCTGCAAAGGTTTCATCAACATTTTCAGCAGGAGGACAACTGGTTCCACAAGCAGACAAACCTTTTTGACCTCAGTGAACTACTTAACATGCTGTTCAAGAAAATATCCATACTCCCCCCACATGTAGGGATTGGAATTTCCTGAGAGGTGGGGGGTTCTCTAAGACCAAAACATTTAAAGAAATGTATCAAGCTTAATTGGAATTTCCAGAGGGGTGGTGGGTCTTGGAAAAAATCCCTTCCATGGGTGAGGTATGGATAGTTTCTGCAACTACACTTTAAGAAACACTTCCCTAAATAGATTTTCAAACCAGCCAGAGAAAATCATTCTCAAAGCAGAGCCAGTCAATTTGCCTTGTGCCCAGCCCTGTGTTTGTGGTCTTTCTGTCATGTTCTTCTCGGTCAGCAAGACACTTCTCCTTCACAGTCCTTCTCTTCACGCAGGTCTAAAAGGTTACCACTAAATTCATTCCTTGGGGTAACCCTAATGGATTAGCACCCCATCTAAGGGAGAGTAGAAATTCTCCTAGTCCCTTCATGCTACAGAAACCAGAAATACTGCAGTGCCACTCTAATGGGCCACCGGGTACAAACACAATCTTTACCAAGAACTCTTTTGAAACTGTTTTAAAAAGGTGATTGGTGGTGGTGTGCAGCCCAAACCTTGAAACCTGTACCCTGTTTCAGACCACAAACTGTGATTTTTCATACCCTATTTCAGACATGAGTGAAAAATCAATACCCCATTTCAGACCTCTGAAATTAGTACATGGCTCTAATATATGACCATTAAGCTAACCGGAATTGGCTTCTATTTGTGTAAACACTTGAGAAGGGCTACAAATTTACCAGAGTTTATGCAAAAAAATAACTCTTTGTAAACAGGATGCCCAAATGCCAAGCCATAGTGAAAAACATACCCTGTGTCAGAACAAAATGGTTAAACTCTGTACCGAGGGTTCATACCCTTTTTCAGAAACAAATTTCCAGGACTTTTCCAGGACATTTCCAGGACTCAGATTGATTTTTCCAGGACTCTAAAATTGACATTAATCCTTTCACTACCGAGATCTCAATGTTAATTCTCCTTACTGTCTGCAATACATTTCATATTTTTTACTTGAGTTTAACAGATTTCCAGAACTTTCCAGGACCAGTAGCCTTTTTCCAGGACTTTCCAGTCCTGGAAAATGCCACAACAAAATTCCAGGACTTTCCAGGTTTTCCAGGATCCGTACGAACCCTGTATACCTTTTTTCAGACCAAAACCACTCAGAAACTACATGGTGAACCAAGGGATTTATAAAACCAGAGGAAAACTGGTAACGTGTTGGAAAAAAAGAGACCTGTGTAACAATGTAACTGAAAATTATCAGAAGGGAATTGTCTGTAAAGCAAAATGTAAACCAGATGACTTTACCTCATGATTACTCTTAGCCAGGAAAAATCAGAAACAGAAGCTGATTGGTTCACTCTTCTTACAATCCAATCAAATGTATGTTGTCTAAGTATAACCTGCAAACACAGACTGAAATCTGGCTTTACATAGCTTTTGCAGCATACTGGATTCCATCCTAGGGGAGGTACTCTCTATAAGGAGCTATTACAGGGAGGCTCTGTCTGCCAGGAAGGGGATAGCTTTTTCAGGCTGGAGGTATATCAAAGGTTAGGGATTTCATAAGATGAAATTGGAAAATGGTAGGGGGTCTACAACAAAAGCAACTAATAGCTACTAATGGCTGAGAAATCAAATTATTTTAAGCCACTGTCTAGTTATAGGCATGCGTAAGGGGGGCCATTTTCAATGGATGGTATTATTATGAAAGGCTTACCACTCCAGACCATTATTTACAGTAAGCAATAAATAAATTAATATTTTAAGAGGCATCCAATCACCTAGAGGTGGTTTTCAGGAGGGTCCTCCGAAAAATAAAAGTTTAAAATATACATCAAATGTCTAAAACTGACAGAAGTAATAAAAGCTAAAAAAGTGAGATCTAAAACTATAACTAGGATTTAAAATACTACCACAAATTAACTAAGTTAAATATGTTTAAGTAAAAACTGTTTCAGTTTGTGTTTAAAAATCCTTTTTGGCATAATTTTCTTTAGCTCACATGGCAGTGAGGCCCAATCGGTTATTGCTTTAATTTATAATACGTTTTGTTTCTGCCCCATTCCGTTCTTGGCTTGCTAAGTTTGGGCATGTAACCATTTCGGGTATTGTAACCGTCGTAAAAGATAAGTTATATAAAAGGATTTGGACCTCTGGCACCGTCCCCCTATGAGACTTTGTTGGGTACTTTGCTGTCCCTTACGAAATAAGCTTAAACTTAAATCACAATCTGTGATCAAAAAACCTCAAAAAAGGTTTTTCCCTTAACGAGACATTCCAGCTCGTGCCATTGCAAACTGCTTTTATGATTTCAATCCAACTTACGGAAAATTGTGCAACGCGTAAAAACAATTTGAAAAAAACTGATGCTAGCATTCACGTGTGACCATGACCAGGTCCAACTAACCATAATAAAATGAAACTTTATAATTTTACCTGCCAAAAATGGTTGCCTCCTTGTTCCTTCCCGCCGGTGGACCCCGTCGGGTTCCCGCAATTGTTTCACCCCGACTTTCCCGCCCAGGAGCCCGCCGGTATCGATCGTTCGAGAAAAGAACCGCTGACCAAAAGGACTGAGGCATTGTGGAAGGGTATCGAGAACTGTCTCTAGCGAGAACCTCCAAGAGCCTAGGAAAGCTACCGTCCAGGTAGTAGAGGAAAAGAAAATCACTCTTGATTTATCGGTGGGATATATCGAAACTACTTTACAGACCCTGCTTTAGTTATTTCTTTTTCTTTTAAAGAGTATGCGTATGTTTGAGTGAACGTTCATTAGCCGTTTAAATGTTTCAGGAAAAATGCCTTAAACCAAAAGTTTTACGATAAAGCAGACAAATGAACTTTAAAAAAATATAAATAGTCGATAAAACAATGATTTAGTAAAAATTGAAAAGGAAAAAAAAAAAGATGAAGTGACCCCGACGTGACTTGAACACGCAACCTTCTGATCTGGAGTCAGACGCGCTACCATTGCGCCACGGAGTCCCACCTGATATCAGCAGAATTTAAGTACTTATTTAAATGACGCTATTTCCATATCAATTGTTATTTATATTTGCTTTGTTTTATACCGGGTAGTAGTGATGCCAAGCATAGTAACTTACAAACAAAAGCAAAACCTCATTTACAAAAATTAAAGAAATCTACATTTTGAGCTAAAATGTATGAAACCATCAACAGTGACAGGTGGACTGGTAACACTGAATTTGAATATATTTCACAGTACAGTGGAACCCCGTTAATACGACCAACTTCGGACCATGGAAAATTGGTCGTATTAACGGGGTGGTCGTATTAAAGGGGTTCTTTAAATAAGAAAGTGACTGACTGAGCTCTTGTTCGGGCCAGAATAAAGTGGCCGTAATAACGAGGTGGTCGTATTAACGGGGTGGTCGTAAGGCGGGGTTTCACAGTACTGCAATCGCCTCGAGCCAATCACTCGAGAAACGAAAAGCATTTCCAGCTAATAAAAAAATAAATAAAACTTCAATATCAGCTGACGTTGAATTTTTCATACTCGGCCGCTGTCTAAAACTGCCTCACTGAATAAACAAATTAGGACTTTGTTTACCTTAGGCGTGTAGCAAGCAATTTAATATGGTTTCAACAGTTTTTCAACAGCCGCCAAAAATAATCATTATTTTAAATTAGTAGCGCTTATATTTCGGACGTCTAAGGCGGGTTCTTCTTCGAATGAGAGCTAAGATCTATTGTTATTATTATTTTTTTCCCTTTGAATTGTTTTTAAGGGGATCGGTTTTACGGGAAAAAAGAGCCCCGTTAACTACCGAACACGCTCAGTTTAAAATGGTCTATTCTTAACCTGTCAAGGGAGATTTCAACCTGTCCCTGCGAAAATAACATAATCGGTCAAGCTGCAATTTATTCAGTTAACAAGAAGGCTTGTTTAGCGCTCATTAAATATGTAACTGCGTTCAAAAGCTGCATATTTTCGGGTTGTAACCTGTTTTGCGGCGTCTTTAAACCTATCTTCTGGCAAATGTTCAACTCTAAAGAGAAGTGGAGACAAAATAAGGGCGAAGGCTTGAGACAAACGCGAGTAATTTATGTTAAAACTGTACTCCCAGCTGGGGAGAGAGATATTATGCATCAAATTCTTCCGTCCTAACACCGTTTCCTGGAAGCCGCCCAAATTAGAACACCAAAGAGGCTCTTAGCACACACAGACCTTCGCTCTCTATTCGTATTTAACACGTCCTTGACAAGTGACTTGGCTGGTACGCTTTCAACCACGAAAGTTGTTTACGGTGCTTCTGGACAGCTGGGACACTTTTGGTAGCCCTAAACGGGCTCAAGAAATGGTAAAATCAGCCTGAGGCATCGATTATATTTTTATCAAGGAAGGCTTGTTTTTGATAAGCGTGGTAAACAGGAATCGATTTGCAGGGGCGACATTGAATAGCGACGTTCAAACGTTGTTCGACGCACTGCAGTTTCACTTTGAAATTTCATCTAGAAGCCAAAATGAGCAGCTACTATCAGCAACCTTCCTTCCAACCAGCACATTACTATCCGGTCAACGACACCGGAGCTCATTTTCAAAGAGAATTTCCTCCACCGAATGCAGATGTGTATACCAATCAACCTTACCAACCGTTCCCTATGGTAGCTCCGCAAACAACAGTTTTTATTTACGAGGATCAGCCGAGCTTTCGCCAGAGAGATGACGGTTTACTAGCCGCTCTGTGTGCAGCTTGCTTGTGTTGCTGGCTTCTTCCTCCGTTTCCAACCTGGCATTGTTGATTAATGGCATATCCAAGCAAGGAAACACAAAACAAGAGCAAGTATCAGATTTTGACTTGTAGAGGTCACAGCTAGCTAGAAATTCGTCACTGAGAATTCTGTACGAAGCTTAACATGCCGTATTTTTCTTCAGAAGTTGACAGCCTTCGCATGGAAGTACACTGCATGTACAATCTCACATCGTTTACGTGTACGATAGCATGGCGGTTTCGACCAGTTTCTTGGTTAAATACACGGTAAAGCAAGCATTTTTATATTGACACATTCACAATTTGCATAGCGATTTATTTCTGCATAGCTCTGATTATAGTGCAACGAAATTTGTACATAGAAAATTATCAACGAAGATAGTGAAAGCGATTATAACTGATATTTAAAATTGTGCAGTGATATTTTTCTAAATGCACAAAGCTAAATCGTCATCTTTTTTGACACTGATATTTTTATCACTGGCCAGCTAACACATAGAAATGTATAAACAAAAGGTCGTTTTAAAAACCACTTAAAAATCCGAAGGTAGATATCGCTTAATGCATGTGCTAACGCCGAAACATATTAACATGCAAATTTATTAACATAAATATAGTCCTTTAAATTGTACTATATAACAGTCAGCAAGCGTGCAATTTTAAAATTAAAATGAGATTCTACTTAAATTGTAAACAGTTTTCAGTTTATTTTCGACCGAAGTATTCCCAGAAGTGGAATCCCTAGTTAACCCTTTGCACTAACTTAAAGCTGAGGATGTGTGTTTACAGGTAAAAGAGAGTTATCAACTATCATTTCGTTACTTCCTTTTCAGGCTTTGTCTTGCACTACCTGTTACAGTAAGACTTGGGAACCTCAAAAGAAATATCTGCAGTATCGGAAAATTTCCATACACCTTCCCTAAAATGAAAAATATTACAGCCTGACTTTCAGCCACATATTCGATTCACACACTCCCGAAGAGACGATGCCTTTTTCAATGGAAGTGTACGAATCGAAAAGATGGCTGAAATTCAGGCTGTAATGTTTAACGTTCGGACAATTTTCAGGCACCGCTGGTCTTAGAAAATTGGCGCAATTCGTGACCCTAATGGAGAGATTAGGCCTCACGTTTACAGACAGCTTTGATTTCCCCGCCTCAAATCGTCCAATAAAATCCTTCGGAAAGATCTTCAAATATTAACTCACACTTGTCGTGAAGGCGTGAAATTCTTCCACGATCTTTAACCGGGCAGAATTTTCAACAAGGGTATTTTTGGCATTTTCTGAGTTGTAGCAGAGTTCGAACGAGTATGAACAAAAACAACTGAATGTTAATCTAAAACTGGCTAATAAAGTTATCAAATTCGAAATGGTAATTAATTGTAATAAATTTACAAAAAAAGAAAATCCGCCAGAAGTCCTCCAGTCAAAAGGTAGTTTACCGGCTGCGATATATGGGCAGTTACCCGCAAAATACTTTTTAGCTACGACGTGGTATAGTGTAAAGAGTTAACATAAAAGGTCGTTTTAAGGACGAAAAGGGTTTTTGGTGTAGAATACGAGTAGAAGACGTCAAGAACGCTATTTCTTTACGGATTTACTGGTACCGCTCCCGAGCGGGCAAGATAGCCCGGCTCTTCTTGCCTGCTCGGGTAACACTAAACAGGAAGTTGGTTTATCCTCGCCTCCAGGATTTCGCGCGGCCATTTTTTTCTCGCGGTTTTCTTTCGCGTCACGCACGACGGACTAAGCGAAAGAGGGACTACTCGTAATCTAGTTCGCTAGCTAAGCTGTGACAATATAAACACTTTGTTACTACGTCTCAAAGCATAAAACTTCGCCTGTCAATTGAAGAGCTTCAATTACAGCGTCACGTGATTCATCTCAGCCCCACACTGATCAGGCGGCTGCTTAGTGGCCGATGACCATTGACATTGAAGGCGACTCCTGCATAACCGCTTTCGGTAGATGCTGACCGGAAGTATGGAGAGGTTGTGTCACCACACCAGCTGTGACATTGTTTGTAGCAGTTTGTATATTTGGATATGAAGAAGCCGGAATAGAAATAGGTATTGCAGATCAGTAGCTGGTATTCATAACTTGTGTCTGCTATACCTCCTCCCACCCACAGCCCTGGCAATTGTGCTCTGTAATTTTCCGCGGCTGTAAGAGGGGAACTGAGTTTGTATGTGAAGAAAGCTTTCTCTCCTGTTGTCTCGTCCACAAAAAGAATCTCCCGAAACTGCAAGAAAACAATAATTATAGCCAACGTTTTGTCAAGGGTTATCTCTTAATAGGACTTGCGATCCAGAAGAAATCAAAAGAAGGGTATTTTGCCGTAAATATTAGGGTAGCACAGCATGTGTTTTTTCCGGAAAAGAGGAAGTAAAAGTTTTGGTCCTTTGGTTTTATATAGTTCAACAAGACATGGCAGGCCTTGCCTTATCAAGAGGTCCACTGAAACTCTAGTCTGAAAGTGTACATATCTGAGCTTTAACAAAGTACAACACTAACCATGTTTACCAGCGTTTGAAACTCATAGCCAACATTAACAACCTCTCGATTTACCTTAGCCAGAGCATTTCACTAAGTACACAGCGCCATAATTTCCATCTTAGTCAGTGTAACAAATAACGTCAAGAAAGGCTGAAGGATGAGAGAGTTAATTCTCTGCACCTATATTATCCTTATTCTCAAGATATTTTCGTGGGCGAATTAAAATGCGTGTAATCAGGCTGCCCATGTGAGGACAATTTACATCGCAGGTTTGGCTTTTTCTTAACATGTATCCGATTTCTGAAGCCGGCGTGATCTAAAAATAACTTAAGAGAGATTACCTTTTATGGGGTGGTATAAACTCTCTTAGCCTTCATCCTCTCTTGACAAGATGCATTACATCGCCAAACACCTCGTGTTATTGTGTCGCTAAGGCCTAGCCCACTCTAGCGACATAATCACATAAACGACATAACGACACAATTACGACACAAACGCGTATGTCGGTAATGTGAACACCGACATAAAGACGTAAGGAAAAGATCAGATTTTTTCCTTATGTCCTTATGGTCCATATGTAACAAAATTAATATTTCTCTTTTTATATTTATAATCTGTACTAACTGATGTAAACTCTTTAAATAGAACACAATAAAGAAAATTGAAGTTGAAGTCGAAGTTACTACTACGGTCATTATGTCAGGATGTTCACACTGCAAACATTAACATAACGGCATAAAGTCCTTCTTATGTCGCTCTCATTTGTGAACTAGGCTTTACAGTTCAAGATATTTCTCGTACATTCATGGCGGCAACCTAACCAAGTTTCTTGCGTCCTCCAAAAGAATTGGCCGTTGTAGAGATGACCGTTCCTAGCTAGAGGTTGGACAGTGAACAAACTGTTTACCTCAATGTTGTTACAGTCCGTTCGGTAGCCGTCTGTCCCATAAGGAAGATTCTCGTTATACTTCACTTCCGTTTGGGGTCTCACTAGATTGTCGGTTGAGTAACACATTGTCCATCCACCGCCAAATGACGTCATATCGCAATAGACCCAGAACATGTTGAGCCCGCCATCCGGCTGTACCTGGTACATTCCATCTTGAGCACGCGGGAATCTTGTCTTAATGTCTCGACAACTCTTTCCTTCAAATTGAGTAAAGAAAAGGAGACATAGCTTTTAACATTGATACGAGACGAAAATGACGTTTATAGTTATTACAAAATTATTTTTCTTTTGCAGTGCTGGAAACCTCTCTCTGATGAATACTGGGATATAGTTCAGTCTGTTTGGATGCCCACGGAAACGCGAAGGCTGGTAATTCAGTTAATCAAGTACGGTCAATTTTACGTTAAAAGGTTTGCGCGTCCCTATAAAAACAAAAATGGCAAATATTTTTTTCTCGTATTCTAAAATTTATTAGTTTTACAATGATATATAGTTTATTGTGGTTTTCTTTAAAGTCGCGGGTACAGAACGATGTTCCCGCGAAGGCACCATTGAAGGTCTACGGTAACCTAAATCGATGCTTGCCTGCCACAGTTTCGCCGCTCTCGCCTCACTTTGTGAACTCAATCGAAGCTTGACTGCGATACTAAATTTCGCCGCTTCAATTTTACAATTTATTTTCATTACTTGTGTTTACTGTAAAATCTTGCTACTCATCCATATTTCATTGAGTTTCAAATTTCTCCATTTCCTAAATTTCAAACCTACCTTTCAATTGGCTGACCTCGCAGTTCATCCCGAAAAATCCCTCGGGACACAAGCACTGGAAAGTTGTTGGCGTCAAGTTGAGGCAAGTGGCGTTGCTTGAACAAGGACTTGATGAGCAACTATTCTATAAGGAAAGTAAAGATGCGAAAAGAAATCACGTTGCACTTAAGTTTTGGATTTTGTAAGTCTTTCAGTGTAAGGCATTCTCAAGTTTTCTCAAAATCAATCGATCATCTGAAGACTGAAAATAGTTCCGGGGGGGTACTCTACCCAAGGTCCAACCCCTTACCCTTTCGTCTACCATTTGAATGGAAAAGGTTCCCCTTTGGTATATCCTTCATTGAAAAAGGTACTCTTGTCACATACCCTCCTAAGAAAGTTGCATCCCTTTTCTAAACCCTTGGAATGAAGTTAATAAACAATATTACCGGAGAACATCAAGCATAACCAGAAGAGATGTTAACCACAAACAACAAGTATTTCGTATTCAGTTCATGTTCACGTCGGTTAGACTTAAATGGAAGATTTCCCTACCCTTGCATACGGCTCAACTTGTGAAATCCATACCCTTTGATATACCTGAAGCCTGAAAAAGGTACCCCTCTCGGGCGGGGCCTCCCCGTATAGGACATTATAGGGTACCCCTAGGGGAAACGTTTCTCTCGAGAAAAATATTCTTCTCCCTGTCTTCTCCACCGTCTTATAGAGCACTGACCTTCGTAAGCAAATCTGATATCTCCTTTACTGACAAAGACAAATTAAAGAAAAACCTAAAACTCGAATTGAAGCGCACACAAAATTTATCAGATCGTGTACCTCAGTTCCTCTGTATATGAAGCCAGGCATGGGAACCAAATCATCAGGGTGTCGGAGGTGATCCGAGTTGCTGAGCTCACATACATGTCCATAATCCTGGTAAGGTCCCAGGTTGTAAGAGAGGCACTCCAGCTCTTGGTAACATCTGATTTCGCATTGGTCGTCGTTGTTCACTTTCACCGTTCTAGTCACGTGACCAACTAGGGCTTTGTCAGCAACATGAGACAAGTAATGCAATTCCCGGCATACATCTGGAAACACAATTGCCACCGACAATCGCAATTAGTGACATAGGTATCTGTGGGAACACTTATAAATGAAACTTTACCTGTTTCTATAAGACACATCGACAAAGAGACTAGTTTTCTGATAGTTTTTAAAATCATTTTAAAAACGACCTTTCGGCGTTTCTGTTATTTTCTTGAAAATAACTATTAAAACAGATTTCTACGGCGTTGAAAAGCTTTGTTTTTCCGCGACAGGCGACTTTTCAAGTCACCTTTTCGTTTAATTCTTCAAGAGGGTTTTGTTGAATTTACTGATTGTGTTTCAGTTATTATGTGTTTATGTCTCGTTCGAGAAAAATAAAGAATCTAAAAGCATGCTAATGTCGACTCATGGATCCTACTGACCTCAGGGCCTTCAATACATCTCTTCTTTCATAATTTTCGTTCAAAGTGTTAAAATATTGGCCCACTTTTTTTCGTGCCCTTCATAACCAAGAATGTTTCAGTCTTTCTTCTTTCAAACAATAACCATGTAATGACTAAACAACTGGTCAAAATAAACAGAGACATCTATTGGGTATCTCTTGGTATCGGCTAAACGATTGCAACATTTCAACACCCCATATCGCGCGCATTATTGTTGGGCACAACATGTTGCGGGTGTTTGGCCACCCTGTTGCGATATGTTGCGTGTTGTTGGCTCAAGTTTGAAAATGATCAACACCGCGCAACAGGTTTGCCAAAAGCGCGCAATCTGTTGCGCTCAACAATATTGCGATATGTTGCGTTGAAATGTTCCAGGGAATGTTGCTACCGTTTGGCCAGGGCTTTAGATTCAGTTATTAAGGGCAACTTGACTCTTGAAGCATCTATATAATATAATAGTGGGATATTTTAAGGTTAGTTGCGCCGCTAGGTTTCTCGGAACTATTTTTCCTGTTTCAATGCTGATCAAATGATATCTTCAAAGACGCACGTTTTTTGATGTAGCTGTTTTGTTCTTTAGAGAATTATCTCTCGTGATTTTTTAAAAAAGTCTTACATTAAGACTTATCAATCGATATTTTAAGAAAGCTTTGAGTTCATCCATATTCTCTGGAGCACCATTATTTTTTCGAATGTATTTTGACATTTTCCAGTTGTATTTACTGTTACCTTGACTAACTTCCTAACGGGCGTCAATCGAGATAATGAAACAGAAATTGGAATCTAATTTTATAAAAGCGCTTTCCTGGAAATAGTGATTTTGGACTTCTTAACTTGTCGGCACTTTGTAGTTTTTAGTTTTCATCTTTTGTTCACACTTCGAACAAAGATAAAATGAAACGTGTCCTTACCGCAACGATTTTTTTTATAAACTTAGTGGTGACTTTTGGAATATGTTTGGATACGAGAACACGTGCTGTTAATGGAACAAGAGATGGAACAAGGCCCATGCCAGAATCTGAGAGAAGCCAATCCACGAAGCTGGGATTTTGCAATCTTGACTTGTAACACTTAGGCTGTAAGGAATTTTTGACAACAACTTTTCTTGACGTCAGTTTTTTCACGCTTTTGTGCTCTTATTGATCATGATTTTGGTCCTAACATTGTCAAAGTAGCTGTGGATCCGCGAAGCGATAGCCGAGTGGATCTGCAGACTATTTTGTCAATTTTTCTGCTCTCGCTCGTTGCGTCAGCATCACATAGATTACATATTCATGTGTCTGTCTGCTTATTGACAATGAAAATTAGCCAATCAGCGCGCGAGAATTTCTGCAGTTGTTGTGAAAAGCAGATAATCCCTTTCGGGGTTATACGCCTCTGGTTTTAATAAATGGAAACAATATTCTGCCTTATATTTTCCTCACTTTGCTTTATTTTGGTCGACCACCTAGAACTAGATCGTGGAAATATGAGTAGGAAATCTTTTCGTCACTGCGTATGACCTCGAAGGAAAATATGCTAAATAGCTTTGAACGCGGTCGCAGTATTCCATGCCAACTGCGCATGTTATTACCGGCATTAGCGTAAAATTAAAAGTTGACAGTATGACGGGGATGTGTGAAATGAATTGACCGCAGTTGTTGCAATCAGTTGTGCAGCTGTCAGAAGTTGTAAGAAGTTGTAAGAAGTTGTAAGAAGTTACTAGAGTCGTTGAACTGAAGAGTTGAGAAATAAATTCAAGTAACCAAGTTTAACAAGTGCAAGTTGGAGTGACGGCTAATTCCCCTACAAGTTGCGTCAACAATAGCATGCTTACTCGACTCTGCGTAAATCCAAAAAATACTTAAAAAGAACTTGGCCTGATAATAAATCACCATATTATATGGCTCGCTCCGTGAGCCGGCAAGATGAACCAATTCCTTCGCTGTGATTGGCTACCCGCGCGGGCAAGATGGCTCTATCTTGCCAGTTCGAGACCACCCGGTGTATCCCGCAAGAGAAATTTCCCCGAAATTCTTTACTGACCAAGCTCCGTCTCGGTCCGTAAACACGCAAAAAAAACGAACTTGGCCAATATCCAGCCATCTTGACCAAACTACCTTGGTCAATAACACGTATATGTTGACTACCGCTCCATTCAATTGCGCTTTATGAACGTGTTAATTGTTTATACTTAATGTGTCTAATCATAATGCACTGCTTTATGAACAGCTGCTAGTTTTACTTTAGGAAAACAAGTATATTAGCGCACAGCATTTTCCCCGTTGCCGAAATCAAGATCTGCGGTTGTATCTATCTATAAAGTAAATTATAAAAATGTGCTAACTGGCGGAGAGACTGCAGGAACAAAGTGTGCCTGTTTCAATTTTCAAGCCTTGCATTTTCCTGTTTATAGACTTCAGTCAATAATACTTCTCAAATACTTCAGACGAAACAGGAAGACATTGTAATTTGCTAGGCCAATACAATAAAAAATCCGCGTGTAAGAACCTAGTGGTTTAAGAACCTCCCGGCAGAAATTTGCCATTACAATACCCAAAAATGCGAGAACCTGTTAAGCCAAGCAAAATAAGCAGGTTCTTACATGTGCGTTACAGCTAAATTATGATAAACATTTGAGCCTAGTTTGCCCGACTTTAAAATATGTAGGTTCTTATACGCGGATTTTTCTTTTACTGATCTCGCAAACGTACAAACGTTGAAGCATTTTAGTATTATTCGACCAAATGACAACAGTTGTTGCTTCGGACTTCAGATGTCGGCAAGACTAACTGAGGGGATGACTAATATTCGACCATATTCTGAAGCGAAGTTTTACTAATTGTAAAGTAAAAATGCTTACCGCCTCCTTCGACGCTTGACAGATAAATTGTAGACGATATGATTATCAAAGAGAATGGAACACAGGTTATAAGCATGATAAGGAGATGAAACTATCCTCTGCGCTTCCTTTCATAAACCAGCTGCGCGCCTGCTCTCAGCTACACTAGGAAATTTTCTTCGGGTTAATTAAGTGGTATACAGTTTGCAGCCATGACAACGTTAATATACAAATAGACCTATACAGGAAATCCTCTTTTATAGCCAAGAAATCTCCCACACAAGATTTTCCAGGTAAAGTTAGTGGTTTATTTTCTATCATCTTAAAAGTTTCAAAGAATGTAGCATTGCTGTGTTAGATACAAAATTTGGGTTGTAATTTAAAATTAACTAGCCCCTTATATGCTAATACCAATTAAACCCTCAGGGGGATTAAAAGTATAATGGGAACACCTTAGCCTGCAGAGCAGGCGAGATTTTTTCGAGCGCGCGCTCACATCGTAAAAAGTTTAGCCGCCATCTTGAATTTTTCATGCAGTGGAAGACTGGGAAGAGAAAGAAAGTTTTACCAAGGGGGTGAATGATAGGCAAGAGGAAGGACAGGGGAGGGGTGGAGCGAAGAAAATCTCATATTTCCCCTCCCCCATCCCCCACCGTCTAATATGGCGGTCTAAAAAGGTGGTCGCAAGGTTGTAACGCTAACTCGCCCCAATAAGACGCCTGCACTACAGGCTAGGAACACCTCTTCTGAAAACAATTTTATGCGTCAGAATTTTTTCTTTTAGCTGTACTATGTTGTCAAGTATTTAGCTGAACAGCTGTTCAGGACCACAAGATCCACGAGTGTTTATGGAACCTTGCCCAAACCAATGGAAGAGACATGCTTATGTCATATTGTCGTTCCATGTTATACCATTATCTTCAAAAAATGACGTAAACTATTTACAAATCTGTTTAATATATGCCATATATCTATTTTATTTAACAAGAAGAAAGGCCCCTCGCGTGTCAGGATTTCGGGACTCGGTCTCGAAGATACTGACCAGCGCACGTGCATGCGCAGCGCTTTCCCGTCCCTCAGCCGCTTTCCGTCCCTCAGATACCGCAATCCCTATTTTTGTCAGTAATAGGAATCGCCCCCTTAAACTACTCCAATTCAAAAGTCCCACGATTTACGTCCACGGTCGTTCTGTTCAGACTTTGAATTCATCCCACTCAAATCTGACTGCCTGTTGGCGTGAGAGAACTTGCACTCTCTGCATGTCCCGAAAGCTGAACGGGCCAGAGGTTATGAGTCTTGCTGTTGACAAAAAGTGTCGCGGTCTCTAGGAAAGAGTCAGAATGAGCGCAACAAAATCCGTGCAGAAAACACCTGTGATTGGGTTTTTAACAACTGAGGTGGTCCCTGTTATAAACCTGGTGGTTTTCATGCAGGTCTTATCGCCCTATTGGTGCAATTGAAATTGTTGTTATTTTATATCCTTCTTTTTAATCTGGTAACCCCTCACTTTTTTTTTATATATTCTTTTTCCACCTTTCCATTTCACTTACTTTTCCTCTTTTTTTCTTATTGTAATCTATTTAGTAATAGAAACGTTTGTTCTTAGATCTTGATAGACTGGCCCGCTTAGACTAGCACTAGCTATCCGGGCGCCAGTATAACTATAAGAATGTAAATTTTCGAACCAAATAAAGATTGACTGATCGACTTTTTTGTTGTGGCAAATAAAATAATGATGGTGACGATGACGACGATGACGACGATCACAGTCACGATCACGATGATGATGTTAAACGTACGTCGTCTATATTCGGCTGCTTTTTTTTATCTCAGCCCTACACTGATCAGACGGCTGCTTAATGAGCGATGACCATTGACATTGAAGGCGACTCCGGCAAAACTTCCTGAGGTAGTTGCTGATCGGAAATAGGGAGAAGTTCTGTCGTGACACCAGTTGCCACAATGCTTGTAACAGTTTGGATATTTGCCGGATATGAAAAAGCCGGAGTAGAAGTTAGTATCACAGATCAATAGTTGGTATTCATAGCTTTTGTCCGCTATGCCTCCTCCCACCCAAAGTCCTGTCAGTTGTGTTCCATAATTTTCCGCGGCTACAAGAGTGGAGTTGAGCTGGTTTGAAAAGAACGCTTTTCCTCCAGTTGTTTCGTCCACAAACAGAATCTCTCGAAACTGCAAGCAAAGGAAGAAAGAGCATTCGGTAGACAAAACAACACAAACACGCAGATGAAAAAAGAAATGCTAAAAAAAGATAGCGATCTGGAAAGTGTACGCTCTATAAGGGTCTCAACCGCCAACCGTCCAAAATGTGATATTTTTACCGTCAACCGTCAAATGAGCGAGCCAATGTCAGCCGTCAACGTAAACGATTGGCTAAAATTGGATCAAGTTATGTTGTTTATAAATGATCGTTTTAATAAATCACAAAAATACATTTATGCGCAAGTTTTTTTAACTTAAAGTCTCGGGAGCAGGCGATTAATACGTCCAGCGGTAACTAGGGCAAGTAATAATGCTATTTAGACGCGTATTTGAAGACCAAAGACCTAATTTTTGATGCACAAACTATAGGACTAATTATATTAGATTATTCGAATATGAGCAAAGTTGTATCCTTTTATGGAATATTACAGCCACATGTGCGCTTTGGTTTCGTTGTTATAAATGTCATTCCGAAAAATTACCGTCAATCGTCCAAGCGACACCCCTTATTGAAACCCTCCTCTTTAGGCCCTTTGCACAATACGATCACACGGTATAAGTTCTGCCATGCTGGATGGCAAACTGCGCACTGGGAATTTCAAAACAGAGACATTTTAAGCTTGAGTGTGTATAATTGCTTTCTGTTAGAAGTCCCAGTACGCAATTTGCCATCCAGCATGGCAGATCTTATACGATGTGACGTGATTGTTTTTGAATTCACAATCATCAACAGCTCTTTATCGAAAACTCCCCAACGGGTTTGCCGCGCGCGTTTCAGTCTCTGCGTACAAAATCTCGCCAGCTACCAGAGATTTGGGCCTTCATGTTATATTCTTTTTTCAAACCTGATTTATATACAACGGCGCATTTATGTTTGTATTTATTTCTGAATTTACGCGTTTGGTTTTCCTTGTCGGGGCTACTTTTCCTTACAGTTACCTTAACATTGTTACAGTCCGTTCTGTAGCCATCTGTTCCATAAGGCAAATTCTCGTCATACGTCACTTCCGTTTTGGGATTCACCAGGTTGTCAGTTGAGTAACACATTGTCCATCCCCCGCCAAATGACGTCATATCACAATAGACAGAGAACATGTTCAGCCCGCCATCCGGCTGTACCTGGAACATTCCATCTTCAGCATGAGGGAATCTTGTCTTAATGTCTTGGCAGCTCTTCCCTTGAATAAAGAAGGGGTAGTATGAAAACGGATAGCAAAAACTGATGCTCGAGATGGTGGGTCAGCAGATCCACTCAGCTCTCCCTAGGCCTTCTCCCATCCTGTCAGCAATTTATTAAACGTGTGGTCGAGTTAAATTTATTTTTCTTTATAACAGACTGAACCTGAGCTGAGCTGCCACCTACCAGTTTCACAGTCCATCCCGATAAATCCCCCAGGACACAAGCACTGAAAAGTTTCTGGCGTCAAGGAAAGGCAGGTAGCATTGTTTGGACATGGACTCGATGAACAGCGATTCTACATAAAAAATGAATAAGGTATTTATTCATTATTGGTAAAAATCTACTAGTGTTCTATCATGAATGCCGTTGTCTGATTGGCCACGTTACTCACTATCTGTTCTGTAGTAGATATTGAATAGCCTGGCAATGTGTGGTTGTTGACAACCAGCCGGCTTCCTTGCGTTTTCGCAGTGTCTGTGAAGAGGATTTAGCAAAAGCAAGAGACATGTAAAAGTTTTGAACGACTCTTGGATTATTCGCTCTCGATTTCTATGCGTGTTAGTTGGTTCGGTTTCGCTCTCAGAAAGCTGCTCGCTTCTGGTAACAAATAATGTGCACGGGATTTATACGAATACATCTTCGCAGAATCAAAGAGCTATGACGTTTTGTCAATCTAACTTTGATCCTTTACACGACAAAAGTTCTTGACAATAAATAAATTAACTAAATTACAATATTTAGAGAGGAAGCCACATCAGCCTTAGCTGGTTTTCATGAGTTTCCTTTATCTTGCTTGAATTGGTATAGTCCGTTTTACAATTGTGTGCTTAGTTACCTGGCCTATGAAGGCAAGCGAGGCTTGAGGTGACCTTGCTTTGATACAGACCTCTCTGCTTTTTTCATTTAAATGCCAACTGGTTAGCATAAGAACAACTTGATTTACACGACAAAAGCAGTGAGGTCGACTTTATCAAAACAAGGTCACTGAACAGGCAACTGTAGAATGGTCTATTTGGAGTGTTGGTTTTTTGTAGAGGGAGGAAAACAGGAGACCCGGAGAAAAAAACGTCGGAGCAAGGCGAGAACCAGTAACAAACTCAACCCACATGTGACACCAGGCCGGAGTTGAACCCAGGCCACAATGAAGGGAGGCGTGCGCTCTCACCACTGTGCCACCCTGCTCCCAATCCCGGCTCCCCGAGGGAGGACTGGTGGTTTTAGATGTCTTGCTTTCAAACAAAGCTTGGCAAGAGAGGAACATAACCACAGTTTGTATCCGGTGTACCTCATTACCTCAGTTCCTCTGTATATGTAACCCGGCCTGGGAACCAAATCCTCAGGGTTTCGGATGTGATCTGACTTGCTGAGCTCACATGCATGTCCATTAGCCTGATAAGGTCCTAGGTTAACAGAAAGGCACTTGTGGTCTCCATAACATCTGATCTCACACTGATCACCATTCTCCACTTGCATCGTTTCAAACACGTGACCACCTAGGGCTTTGCCAGCGACGGCAGGAAAGAAGTGCAAGTATCTGCATACATCTGCAAATCACAGTTTATTAATTCTACACTTTTGAAGCAAATGGATCCATCAATGGTCAGCTTTAATTTTGAGACCTTGAATAACCTTAAGAAAGAGGGCTTGGCCTTTTTTCTGATCTATCGCTTTTTTGCTCTTGAATTGTTCAAAGTGACTGAAGACAGATTCCGTGCTCTCGTTGATCTTACGCTTAACTGAGCGCTCACGCAAAACTTTGTGAAAAACTTGGATACAGTCGAACCTTCGGTTGCGACCTCCTCTCGTAAGCGACCACCTCTCCTCGGCGACCAGTTTTCCAAAATACCAAAAGTTTCTAAGTCAAATCACTTATTTGGAACCACTTGTAAGCGACCACCTCTCGTAAGCGACTGAGACCACTTTTAAAGCTAAAAGTTTGAAATTTTCTATTGTTTTTAACCTCTCGTAAGCGACCACTTGACAGACAAAAGAGCGTAAGTTGGATAATAAGATGTTGTAGCCATATCGCATTCCTGGGTAGTACAAGAGACGGAAATTTCTCAACGGTAAGTACAGGATTTTTTTCTCGAAATTTACTTTTTGCATAAATAAAACATTTAAAACATGGGATAAGTCTCTGCAGTTACCAATATGGTCTAAGCTCTCGTGAGCAACCACCTCCTGTATCGACCACCTGGGCTTGACATTTTGGGTGGTCGCTTACGGGAGGTTCGACTTTACCATACACCTTATTCCAAAATGGCGGCCAATTTATTATTCTTTTGTTTGCATTTTAATTTGCCCTCTTTGCCTCATTTTCACTTCAAAATTCTTTTCTATTTTGTACATGTTGACGAGGCAAAGAGGGCTAATTACCATGTAAACAAAAGAATAATAAACTGGCTGCCATTTTGGAATAAAGTGTATAAAAATCGCCACTTCACTGTAAGAGACGCACCCGCAGGGAATAATGGTAGCTGTATTCATCAAAACAAATATCTAGACCAAGATGAGGAATACAACAACAATGATCCCCTTCAGGCACATCTCGTAGAGTGAATTATACATTGTCTTGTTCCAGAGACTGACTTGCAGTTTAGTCGATAAAATAGAACAATCTGCCGTCTCTATGATATATCACTGTGTCGGCCATTTTTCAGCCATTTTTCAGTTGACTGAAATGAAAACGAGGTATTTCGCGCAGACCATAGTAATAGAGGGAGCCTGGTAAACATCAAAGGAGCCAACAAAGATAGCTAGATTTCTCTTAGAAGGTCCACGACCGTGCACAATCTTTTGTTTTGCGCTCATACAGTAACGTAAATTACGAAACCAAAATGTTTCTATTGGTTAGTTCCTCATTCAGAAGTAAACAACTATTGTGCCTTGTGCAAGGTGAAGGCCAAAAAAGTGAATAAAAACAGACAACATTCATAACCATTTTTTCCTGAATAACTAAGAGCAGACGGATCGTAATGATTCATTTCGGAATTGCAGAGAAAAAGTATAGAATAGGGAGAAATTATTTTAATTTTGTTGCCAACAGCAGTTAAACTAACTTTGTTTTTGAGTATTAATTCATGTACAAAACCTGATGATAAATAATTATTTTAAATGACTTTGCTCTGTCCAAATAAAGGAATATATCAAAATACTATCATTCCGTTTTTTTCAAGGCGAGTTTGGCCATGAACTCCATACAATAGCTGAAAGAAACTGGTCAATCTTTTGCCAAATTATTAGTTAAAAATTGCTCGACTTGTGATGAATCAGTTTTAATAATTAATGCAATGGTTTGAGCCCAAATTATATCGTTTGGGCTGCAAACTGATTACAGTAGAACACAGTAGTTTCAAAAACTGATCTAACTGCAAAAAAGATTTCTTGAAAATTTTTATGAGAATAATTTAATGATCTTCAAGCCAAGCGACACGAAGAATAGGTAAATGATATTGCACCTTTACAAGAGTGAAGCAATTAAACTGATTAACATTTGTGGAAATCGTACATAAAGTTAGACGTTTATGGACTTAATTGAAACAAAACGGTTTTGGCAATTGCTCATGCAGAATAAGATAGCAGTTTTAAAATATTTTTCAAAGGTCTTTATCGAATTTTTAAAAACATAAATACAAAGTATTTTTCAAAATCATTTATCAAATTTTTAAGAACTTCAATACAAAGAAAAATGATTCCGACCCTAAAACACGACTTTGTCTAACATATCTTTTCAAGTCCAGTATATAATCTTACTTACCACTACTTTTGACACCAAAGAAGAAAATCGAAAACGAAAAGACTAACAAAGAGAATGGAACGAACATTTCAACCATGTCAACAACGAAAAGTTCTGGATCAAGTTTCCTAAAACAACATGTCACACCGAGATCAAACCAGCTGCATCGTTTCGACTGACAAACATTAAATAACAGCTTTCGGGAACTGTTGGAGGTCCAGTTCTGTGTACCATTTGTTGTCATGGCAACCATAGCATTAAAAGATAGGTCATCGTATAAATGCGATTAGCAGTACTGGTGATATTTGAAAATTCCCTCAAAAAGGCATGAGCCTTTAGGCTAATGAAACTGATTTAAAAGAGTTTTTCAAATATCACGAGTAGTGTAAATCCTTAGATGTTTGAGCTTTCATAAGATTAATCGTTTATTATGTGCCTGCAAAGAACCTTACCGTGCGAACAAGCGCGTTAATTTGCACCGCAGTGCAAATTAAAAATAAGCGATAAAATGGCCGGCTTTCAGCCAATCACAATGAAGTTATTATCTTTCAGCATGGCCATAAAAATTGAAACAACTGGAGTAAGCTAAAGCAGCGTCCAGACTACACCGGAGAAATTTGAAAACGGAGGTTTCACTCTGAAAATGCATCAAATGTTTTCCTTTCACACTACGCCAGAGGAATTTAAAAACGAAATATGTTTCGCACCACGGATCAGGGTACTACTCGAATTGAAGACACACAGGGAAAATAAAGTCCACGGGATCTACCAGTTGTTTTGAACTAGTTTAATCAGCACAAGCTAGCTAGTCAACTGAAAGCAAAGGCATACATGTGGGTTAACTATAGCAATTCTATAAAATCGGATCTAACCTAAAAAACGAAACAGCAAAAAGCATTCTCCAACATATTGTCGATATACTCACAATTCCGTAAGGCGTAATCCCGTTTAAGACGCGCTATTTTCCTACTTTTGTACAAAGAGCACAAACACACTGTTTTCGATAAAAGGATTACTTTCTACTGACCTCTTGATATCCTACTCGTACCAATCCACGAACGAGAGCCATCTGAATCCGATTGGCTACTAAAGCAAAAGTGGCGGGAATCTCGCGTGATCGGTTTTATCACTAAGAAAACAAACATAATGTCTAAAAATGAACAAAACTCTCAACGAAGTGCAAAACAATAATCAGCGGTCATTTTGGATTTGTTTTTGAGGGAAACTCGGTCAGGGAAATCACATGATTATCGTGACGTCATCGTTTTCGAAAAGCTTCGTTTTCAAAATGTTTTCCGTCCACACGAAAACACAAAGCTGGCGTTTTCAAATTCCTCCGGTTTGAAGAACGTCAGTTCGTAGAGCTTCTTTTTCGTGACGGATAAGTGTGGATTGTAGGCTTAACAGTAAATATGAATCACACTCCGGCGTAGTGTGAACGCTGCCTGTGATATTCCGAAGAACAATTTACACTTTCCACGCTACAAAGTTCTGTCTATTGTCTGTGATTGGCTGATACCATAATCAATTAATTAACGATTAATTACAGGCAGCGGTGGTAAATTTGGGGCATGAAAATCAGCCGGCAACGAGAGACGCCTCTTTTTACAAGCTGGTGGTTGTCGGGCAGGATTTCTTGTCTTGCCTGTTTCCAAAAAGTTTGCACTTTGGGTTTTTTTCTATTTACAAGATGCTTGATATCCTCGTCTCGTTGCTTCGATTCCAAATCTCACTGGTATTTTATTTCCATACCCGGCTCGAAGGCAGTGGTGAGTGATTTCAATAATGTATTTAAAAATTAAGTTTTGGAGCACTAAGATGTTTCAAATCCATATTCTCCGGTTTTCTTTCCTTGCGCCACGAGGATATTATCTCTCTCTTTTTTTTGTTATATGACTTACTTATGTTGTTATTTTTTTAAAAAAATTAAGTTTTTGAACGTCGCTTTTCGATAGTTGATTTGTCGATTGAGCCAAGTTCTCATCAATAGAATCTTAACAAAAGATGTCTCTCTTCAGTTTCTTATGTTAGGTGTTGAAAATTTGGACATTGGATGTGAAAGAGTAGCTATTTCGTCATTAAAGACTTAATATACACTAAGATAACACATTTTTGGAATTAGTTTAATGAAGAAAAATCTTACACTTCTTGATGGACTTTCCCAAAGTAATTGTTTAAATAATTCAGCAAACGAAAAGCTCCGCATTCGATATTCCTCATAAATAATTGAATTGCTCGCGACGCGCCTTCAACCTTGTTCCCAGGGTCAGGGAAGATGAGAGACCCTAGGAACGAGGTTGACGCGCCTTCAGATCAGAGAACATTGAGAAATTAATTTTCCCAAAATTGAGGTGCAAGGACTAATAATCATAATACAAATCGTATTGGAATTCATTTTAATTTGACCCCTACAGAGTGAAATCTATTAATATCATAGTTTGAACCTGTCTCAAAGTTTCAGTGGCAAGTTCCAGAATTTGTCTAGATTCTTTGTGTTATGTCTATTTTGTTTTAGCTCCGACGGTCTGACTTAGTTCTAATTAAAATTGCTGGGTACGTGCTGCGATAAAATGATATTCCCGATTAAACACACCTTAACATATTAAAAAAAAAACACTCTGCAAGTGTTTTTGCTCGTAGACTAATCGACAGTTTAAGATCTCGTGCAATGTAGTTGGCGTCGAAAGACGGGACCGCGAACTGTTTCTGAATATCACAACAATTCGTAGTTGAAGCTTATTGTTGAAGCTAAGTTTCCATTCTAATCTTAATATACTATAGTGTGAGATCCATGGCACAGTACCTTTGTATTGCTCTAGATTCAATGTAAACAGTTTTAAGCCACGGAGAAATCATTCCTCTGTTGATCCGAAAACCGAAAAGAAGACAAAGCTACCCGCAGCGGTGTGCTGGAGAGAAAGGGAGGCGGGGGGAGTTAGGAGGGAAAGAGAGAAATCACCCTCTGTACCCAGAGTGGTTACAGCTTTTCTTAGTTTCCATTAGGTCTTGATTAGTTTTTGCCGCAACACCTTGCGAACTAATTGTTAAAGGTCTAAAAGAACCACCAGAATCGTATGAGAAATAAACGTGTGTGTGAGGAGAGGCTGTAGGCTTGCATAGTGCGCGAGAAACTGTCATCTCGCGTAAAAAGAATCTAGGTGCGTTCTAATCCATTGATCGGAGTCTAAATATTCAAAAATTATACAAATGAGGTTATTTTGAGCAATGAACAGAGTTTGTGTTTCCAGATACATGCTGGGAATTGAGCTACTTGCATCCCGTCACTGACAAAGTCCTGGTTGGTCACGTGATTAGAGCGGTGCGGGTAAACGACGGTGACCAATGCGAGATAAGATTTTACCTGGAAGTGGAGTGCCTTTCGTACAACTTGGGACCCTATCAGGATAATGGGCGCGCGTGTGAGCTCAGCAACTCGGATCACATCCGACACCCCGAAGACTTTGTTCCCATGCCTGGTTACACATACAGAGGGACTGAGGTATTTGTTAACATCAATTTGTGCTCTAATTGAGCTTTGCTTTGGTTGATGATAAATTAGCATAAAGAAAGATTAAAATATTCGCTGAGAGAATTTATCAAAGAGAAAAATGCATTCCCTGTATATAATGAACTATAAAGTGACAGATGAAAACTTGTTTTAAAAAAATAAAAGCCAGAACTCCTTTCATAGTCATATTTATATTCTATAGAAAAGAAGGGAAGAAAGATATTTCCGATTCCCTTGTAACTCAATGGCATAATGAAGAACTGGAGGTAGGGAAGTTTGGAACCAACACAAACTTTCCACAGTAGTTCGATTGTGTATGTGATGCGGACCTATGTTAAATTATCATTTTTGTCACTTTTCAAACTGAACGCTGTTGTTTAAACCGATGCTCACAATATGTTGGTCTCTTCGCAAGGCTTTGACAAAGGATATCCTTCTCCTTCTCTCTTAAAGCTTACTACCTAAGTTAAAGCAACATTTTTATTAAAACCTTGTAAAGGAAAAGAAAAACAGTGAAATAAATCCTTACTGTAATTCACTGAAATCATTTCCTATGTAGGTTCATCGAGTCCATGTCCAAACAATGCTACCTGCCTTTCCTTGACACCAAAACTTTTCAGTGCTTTTGTCCCGCAGGATTTACCAGGATGAACTGTGAAACGGGTAGGTGTCAATTCAGGTCTCTTACGTCAGTCTGTCAGTTAGTACAGGGTAATCACATGATTTTGAGTGCAATTTGGAATAAATAGGCACAAGAGACTATGTCTTTGATAGGCACGGGTAAAATTTTCGAAGGCTAACAAAATATTGACAATTTGTACGTAGACGTCGGGGAACACTGAGGGTATCAGTGAAACAAAGATCATGCACTATTCCCCTTGAAGTCAGTCATTAAGTGCTCATTATCGGGTACGGAGAGCCTTCGGCGCCATTTTCTTTGTTCAAACCCCTTTGAACTAAAACAATTTTGCATTTTTCTTCAATACTGTCAAGCATTTTGCTGGAACTAACTACTGTAAGTTAATTTT
Organism: Orbicella faveolata; assembly: GCF_042242905.1. Classification (NCBI taxonomy): domain Eukaryota; kingdom Metazoa; phylum Cnidaria; class Anthozoa; order Scleractinia; family Merulinidae; genus Orbicella; species Orbicella faveolata. Next base: position 15,648,131 of record NW_028301564.1, read on the forward strand.
GCTTTTTTGTTCTATTTTCAGATATAGACGAGTGTCAAATCTACCAGTAAAACTGTCCTGTGAACGAAAAATGCGACTACAACGTGGGCTCATACACCTGTACATGTGTCAGCGGTCTGTATGACAGAGCGGGAATCTGCCATTCAACAGGTACACTTGTGCCTCGTCACTTGAATAATTTATCTATACACCATACTTTTTCTCGGTTACTTAACCGTGACAAAATCCTACCATCATTTATACTTTCCCTTTTTTAATCAAGGAAAAAGTTGCCAAGATATAAAGACAACATTCCCGCATGCTCAAGATGGAATGTACCAAGTCCATCCGGATGACGGGCTCAACATGTTCTGGGTATATTGTGATATGACGTCATTTGGCGGGGGGATGGACCAGGTGAATCCCCGAACGGAAGTGACGTATAACGAGAAACTACCTTATGGAATAGATGGCTACAGAACTGACTGCAACAACGTTGAGGTAAACAGCTTGAGTTTAAGATCCAATACAACTTCGCAAAGAGAATTTAGACTGGGAATTCCATTTATTTACAGTGAAATCGTTACGGTAAAATTCAAAAGTCTGCATACGAGCCACGTGGCCCATCAGGCCCGTGCTTATCTCCGGTTTCTGTAGCATGAGGCGACTATGGATGGGATGCTAGTCCATCGTAGGGTTACCCTCCAGCATTAAATTTGCCGGTACCCATTTATACACCTGGGTGGAGAGGGGCACCAGAGAGTCAAGTGTCTGGCCCAAGAAGACAACCTAATTTGCAAGTTCCTAGCCAGGCCTCGAACCCGGATCGCTCGATCTGGAGTCGAGCACACTAACCATGAGGCCACCGCGCCTCACTTATGGAGAAGACCCAAAGTCGACAGCATCTAAATAAAACTAAATACTTTGAGAATGAAATTTAGAATAGAGAAGAAAATTTCAACTCGGCACCATTCATTATTTACGGTTTAATGGTTTTCATTGTAGTTTTCTTAGTGTTGATTGCAGTAAAAACAGTAAAGTTTCCTTTCTCCAAATCAAAAAGAAAAGAATTTTATTTTTTTCGAAAGGTTTTTTCGTTGGTAAACACTCAGCAAGATTTGTTCCCTTGCTTGCAGTTTCGAGAGATTCTGTTTGTGGACGAAACAACAGGAGAAAATCCTTCTTTTCATATCAGCTCAACTCCAGTCTCGTAGCCGCGGAAAATTATGGAACGCAATTGCCAGGACTGTGGCTGGGAGGAGGCATGGCAGACACAAATTATGTTTACCAGCTTCTTATCTGTGATGCAGACTTATACTCCGGCTTTTTCATTTCCGGAAATGCAAAACTCCAAACGTCTAAACTGTGAACTCCGCCTATCCACAATTGAAATTTTTTTAAGAAAAAAGCTTGTTTATTTGTTTTTGATTGCCTAAAAGGCAACGTTTGTAGTCCTTATTTTAATTATTTCAATTTTTTAGCCTACGATTTTAATACGAGGAACAGCGGGACCACCATTGTTCTGCCGAAAGTGAAACTTGACTTTGCTCGGAAAAGTTTCTACTTTTTAGGCGATTCAGCTTCTAATTCTTTACCTTTAAATATCAAGCAAATTAGCAGTAGGGTACTATTTAGGGAGTCTTTAGATCAATTTTTTGTATAGTGTAGTTAATAAGTTACGAAGTCATTCTTATCTTATTTTAGTTTTTATCCTTATATTATGTTATTTAGACAGGACCCCTTTGATAACAGTACTCTTGCACTGAAGGGCTATCCTGTATAAATATTCGTTATTATTATGATTATTATGATTATTATTATTATTATTATTATTATTATTAAAAATGTGCAGAAAGGTCTGCAGCTATTGGTGTGCTGATTACACCTCTCCCTACTTCCGGTCAGCAGCTTCTACATATTCGACTGGAGTCGCCTTCAACGTCAATGGCGCTAGGCCGCTAAGCAGTCGTCTGATCAGCGTAGGGTTAAGATGAATGGCGCTGCTCGTGTTATGAACTGCTCAGTGTATTTATAGAGGGATTTTCACTTGAATGTCGAAAAGTAGTTGGTTTTGCATTACAACGCTACACGATCTGACGATTGGTTTAGAAACTAGAACTCGCGCCACTCTGTCATCCAAAACCAATCATGAATCTTCGAGTTTTGATTTGTTCACTAAATTGTCTACGTCTTTCTGATTGGCTAGCTACTTTGATTTGATTTTACGACACGCCTACCAGAGCGGTTTTCAATTGATTGAAAAAGCGCATGTTCTTCGGAGTTGTAAGGTTATCACACAGGCTCAGACACTAAGCAGTAATCTGATCAGCCTGGGTTAATAAACTATTTTAAAAAGGGGACGTTGCTACGAGTGTTATATCAACTAGCATGGTTTTGCCTCATTAATACCCAAATAGAACTGTTACCATAGTTACCATACCGTTGTCTAGGAAACACCGTAAATGCAGTTACATTTTGGTTAAATGTTAAAACCGAAATAATTACAAAGGTAGATGGTAGAAATCGCTTTCCGACAAATTATTACTATACTGGGTCCAGTTCTGAAAAAGAAGAAAGATAAAACAGAATACAAAAATTTTACTTGTGCATGCATTAATTATGCACAGCTGTACATTCGCTCTTAGGCACGTTTAAAGGGCCGGGTTTGAGTGGTGTTTAGCCTCGTGGCTTGGCGGTTTAACTAATTTGAATGCGCACACAAAGCGGCGAAGCCGCGAAAACGATTCAATTTGAGCGGCGGCCTCGCTACTCGTTTTCGTGGCTTCGCCGCTTCGTCCGTGTGCTGACATTGCTTCAACCGCCAAGCTACGCAGGCTAAGCAGTGTTGCGCAAGGCCGAAAAAGTGTTAATCCACTCTATTGTCTCATCTTCTGGATTCTCACTCTAGAATTTCGGGTGATGCTACGCCGTGAGTCAGCGAACATCAGAAAGCAGAGTCCACTGCCAAGTTAGTCTATTGGGAGCTAGAGAGCTCTTTTTATATTACTATAGTACTGATTGTATGATGTTACAGGTACAGGCATTCTATAAAATTGCGCGCATCTCTAACAAAAACGTAATAAGCCATTTCCGGTTGCTTTTTCACTTCTTTTTCACAACCGTTACAAGTCCTGGGGCTCGTTTCTCGAAAGCCCCGGAAACTTTTCGGGCCCGGAAAACCATAGCAAAATCTCGAACCTTACGATTTCAGAGCTGTTTTATTCACATATTCTTAATATGAACAGAGGTTCCCTTCATACAAGAAGTTTCAGGCGTATACACTTCTCCGTTTTTAGATACAGATGAATTAAAAATGGCTTTACGGGCCCGAAAAGTTTCCGGGGCTTTCGAGAAACGGGCCCCTGGTGCGAAACTTTTCATACAGAAATGAATTTGATTAGTAAAACAATGAACGTGCAAGAAAAACTTATTTCAATATGAAAGGTTGTGCACCAAGACTCGTTTTGAAACAGAGGAAAGAGCAACTCGGAAATGAGTTAATTAAGCACATAAAACGGATCGAAGACGAAAGTGAACATTCTCTGGCATAAAAATCGCGGGAAAACGGTGAAAACGCCAGTGGCGAGAGCGTCTGCTCATGTATGTTTTCTGTCGAAACGACGTATAGTGACGTATACAGCTGTTTTGAGAAAGGTTGTCCCACAAAAGCAAGGCGCTTATATGCAGGGGCCTTTTTCCGCCCCGCACAAAAGTGAACAAAAGCGTACGCGACAATGTGGAAAGGTATTATGGGTGATGGTGATTTTTAACAGTTGCTTGATTGAAGCTCAAGGCTTTTTAGCGTGACAGAAGGAAACAGCAGAAACCAAGTGTATCTGGTGTATTCATGCTTCTTGTTGAAACACTGTGAACCTCAACCAAGCCACGCCAAACTATTACTACCCATAACATGATTAATCCAGTGTCTGCGTAAGGAAGTGCTTTTTAGAAACGAAGCAGCAGTTTGCTATTTACTTTAAACATGAAAATCATGATTAGTGTCGTTTAATGTCGCATCGTATGTATACGTTAACTGTCTCAGCATGTCTAAGCATTCAATATCGACAAGTTTCGATCACATGTACAAAATTAAATGTCATACCATGGCACTCAGCATGATTTCAGTGACGAAGATTTGCAAATTTGTTCGAAAATTATTTTTCCGCTGAAATGAAGTCCGAAATACTGCATGACATGTGTGTACACTCTCTTTTTCTATAAGAATATATTTTATATGAATGTCGAGGCTGAAATTTACGAAATTTTTAGAATAGTTTAACCCATTGACTCCTGTACCGGCCGTTACCGGCCGTGACGAGCCTTGGCCTTTCTTCCACTTCTGACGTCATCACCTTTGACCAAAATTGGCGTCATTCATGCTCAACTTCTTCAGGGGGAAAAGATCTTTCCAATGATACCCAGATCAGAGTGATCGGCCCAGTGGAGCCTGAGCCGAGATATGCACAAAAATGCTCAAAAAGTTGAGTGAAAAACTCAGAGCAAAATTCCCTGCCACTACACGTGGCTACTCCTTGGCAAAAATCGCCCGTCTCGATGATGCTTTCTCAGAATGTTTTAAACTGGAAGCAAGCCCAGTAGAAGGTCAATCACTGCAGCAAAAGGAAAAGAAAAGGAGAAAAAGGAAAGGCGAAAAAAAAAAAAAAAAGAAAAGAAAGAAATCGAAAAGCCTAAAGACGTAGGTCACTTTCTCGTCTCATCTCAAAATTTTGATTTCTGCGCATGCCTGAGCAAAAATGTCGTAAAACGCGCTGCTAGTGGAAAGAAAGGCATGCTGTCGTGTTGCAAGTGCCCTTTTGAGTAGATCGGAGCTAATTTAGCCCATATCCAGCCTGAAAATCTCCAAAATGACCAAAAAATGCGTTTTTGGCAAAAAAACTCAGAGTCAATGAGTTAAGAATAAACCTGATACGAGGCTCAGATTTTAAAAATAATATAATTTTGTGTGGTGAGAATTTATAAATACTGAACACAACTATATGTCTTTCACTAAATCGTATAAAATTCTCCCTTCTTCTAAACAGCAAAACTAGCCAAAATGCAACAAAAATTAACAGCACTAGCCGTATGCTCGATGCTAATAGCATTTCTACAAGAAGTTATGTGCGTCATGTCAGGCCTAATGCCTGCAGGCTGGCTGTAGAAGTGTTTTAACACAGATCCAGAAACCAAAGACATTTGAAAACAGAAATGTCATACGCTATGTTCTAAGAATATTCACCAGAATATTTTAGCCTAAAATTGGCAGAAAATAAGAATATTCAGCCTCGGCCAGAAAAAGAATGTTCTTGTGAAAAAAGAGTGTAGTTCGAAATAGTATCAGTACACGCTACGTCATGCATGCAAGCGACATTGCTAAATTTAGAAAATGACGTACAGTATGCAAATTTATCTCAACGTTGCCTTGCGCTCAATAGTGAAAGACACGGAAAGAATTTGATATCATACATCGAAAAGTGGTCAATTCTCTGTACTTCTCGCTAGCTAGTCTTGAAGCCAGGTAGGTAACAAATTTAATAATAGTAGTAATAATAACAAGTGAAAATAGTTGGTTTTAGCGCTACGTGAACTAGCTAAACTACCGAAGACTCTGTCGCGTAGCCATGTTATTACGATAATAACTTGCGTAATAACTTGTTCTAACGGGTTGCTTTTTTTCCATCCGCACTGTTGCATTTTAATACTCTCGTGTCATTATTCCTATACCTTTTACAGTTTTAGGTGATGTTTGACACGTTTAAGGACCGTACGGTTAGAATCATTAGGATAATTCGCTGTTATTGCTTTGTCAGGAACACTGCACTTGACGTTTGATTAAATATTCCTATATTTGCAAAATCAACACAGCTAGCTACGTAGCTTGCATGCTGAAGCACTGAAAGGAAGTACAAGACAAAAGGAGAAAACATACTACAACAACGAGAAGTTAAACGAGCATAAACATTAACCACAATGAGTTACCCACCTGCCCCACCGCCGTACAATCCGAGCGCTCCTCCACCGCAAGGCGGCGGAGTTGGCTTCGAGCAGTATCAACAGGGAACCCCGTATCCCGCTCCACCACCGTATTCAAACCCGTACCCAGCACCGTACCCGCAGCATGGTCATCACCAACAACAGCACGGACATTATCCCCCTTATGGCCAGCCCCACATGGTTTACACGGAACAACCTAAGACCGTGTATGTCTACGACGACCGCCGACGAAGGCACGACAACAGTGATGCAGCGGATTGTTTTCTTTGGGGACTTTGCGCTGCCTGTTTGTGTTGCTGTTTGCTTGACAGTTAAATTATTTGACTTGAAATTTTCTCATTTTTAAGAGACTAGTTATAGCAGAGTATATCCAAGTATTACCGATCAGTATTACGCGCGTTTGTAGCGTTTTATTCCGTCAGCTCTATGTTAAATGCTTGTCACGTACGAGCAGATAATCTAATAGTTGGCAGTTTTCGACATGTGAATAAATAGTAATAATATAGCAGGTTGGTCTGCCATATATGGCAGCATGATGAATGCATGTTGGGTAATTATGATAATAATTATTATTGTTAAACTCATTGTCACAGGGCTTATAGATTCATTATTTTTTTGCGTAAAATATTGTTTGGGGAAGGAGGTTTGGGTTTTTCATGTTGACTTTTTTAATATTGTTTGATTAATAATGGTAATAGGACTGATTGGAGTCCAATTCGGTCTGTAATCATATGAGTGATTAACAAAATCGGACGACCGTGAAGTGGGAGTCGGATTTGTTAATCACGAGTATGATTACAGACTGAATTGGATGGCATGATGTCCTGTTACCAATTAATCAAAACTATGACAAAATTCGAGAAACAAACAAACCATCGATTGATCGCTGAACGATTAAACATTATTATGAATGCTGAAAAACACAGCAGTTTACTCAACAAAGTGCACTGCAACAGTGCACGCAAAATGACATGTACTGTCCAATTACAAGCATGACGTATACACTGTCCAATTAATGTTCAAATTGGGCTGCTGATAGCCAATCACATTCGAGAATTTTGTTATAGTTTTGATTAAGAGGGAGTGAGGTTTATATCAGTAGTGGATTATTATATTTTTCGGATGTTGTTTTGGGTGGTTCAGTCAATCAGCATCGCCCTACTTCAGAGGTTGGTCATTAAGCCTATTGTCTGTCTCACGTTTAGGATCACATATGTGACAGGCAAAGTTGCGAGAATGGTAGTGTTGAGTCTGGGGTGATAGTGCCTTGTTCGCTGCTTGTGCCTGCCCCCGCAGACATGAGCATGCTCTGTGACAGGTTATTAGTCATACTGAGTGTTCACTTTGTTTAACTAAAACTTTGCTGCATTTCTTTTCATTAATCTTACCACATGAAATCATTTCACACCCAAAACATCTTCCTGTATACCATTGTTTGAAACTAGCAATGGATGCCAGAGATATTTTTTGCCTATTTGCCAATATGCTGCACCAGAAGAAAATCCAATTTGTGTGCACCTAGGGGATGGTCCCAGGGTTGTCAATAAGGGCCGTAACCTGTTAAGTGCCTGTGATGGTACTACAGGTAAGGGCAACCTCATTCCCAGGGTCTCTTTAGGGGCGGTAAGATGAGAGACCCTGGGAATGAAGTTGAGGTAAGGGAAGACCCATCTTAATCACCATCCACCCCCTATTCAGGCTAATATGAAGCCTTTGAATGCAGCCGTCTGTTGCATTTTCCTATTTTGTTTGAGCTTTATTTGCATGTTTGTTACGTGATGTTAAAATTTTAGAGTATATTGATATACTGGTATGTTATCATCATTTTGATGACTAATTGAGGAATACAATGTGAAAGGTTTGAATATTATAAAAAAGTGATAAATTTGACAGAATGAATAGTCATATTCAGAAGAAAGTTTTCATAATTGTGTGTTAAATGTAAATAGCTGGAAATCAAAAACATATGTCATAGTTTCAATTTTCTTGTTAACTATCTCTACATTTAAATATAAGGTTACACCAAGTTATTTTAATAACCTAGCATCTAGAAAGTCTGTTATTAAAGTATTTGATGATGGAATTAGCTGTATAGTATAAATAATAAAATTAGTGTAGGTAATAATAATAAAATAATAAAATTAGTATAGGTAATTGCTAATGGAGCCTGACATGTCAGTCATCGACCACCCTCGGCTGCAGATGAGGGAGGCCTGCTGTTTCTCATCTAGGGGGCATTAGGCTGAAGGTGGGTGATGGTGGACATTTCAGGCTAAATCGCGTGGAACAAAGTATAATATTAACCTAACCGAGCGTAAGGGCCATCTGCACTGGGGAATATTAGCCCAAGGGCATTCCAGTGCAGACCGAGCAGAGCTGCTCCCTACAAAAATGACCAAGGTCCAATATTCTCCAGTGTAGTTTGAGCAAGCTAGGCTAGAAGTTTATTGTATGGCACTCGAAAACAAAACAAACAATACCAGCTTATGCTCAGAATGCTCAGATTTACCTCAAGCCTACTTTGGCATATAATAAAGCATTAAAATCCAGTGTTTCTAGGAAAATGGCAAAATTTGCAATTATCCTTAATTTTATGAAGAAACAAGTATGCAAATTATATTTAATAATTACATGGCTGAACAAGTTCGCGGGTAACAAGGATAATTCTGATCGGATCCCTAAGCGACCCGAATTTTGCAAAACAGACTGCTCACGAATAGACCAATTTCGATTTATTAAAATTCAGCCTGAAACAATAGACCTCAGCAAGAGGCTCTGGGGAATAAACCCCACAAATTCTGTACTTATTCCCCAGAGCTTCGTACTGAGGTCTATTGTCTTAGGCGGAATTTTAATATATCGAAATTGGTCTATTAACTTAACAGCGAAATGTTTTTTCAATTCATTGCACAAAATAAAATAATTAATTCTTGTCAAGTAGGAATCTTTTTACCTTCATGTTTGTAGGACAATTTCAGTTCAATGTTCACAAAAAGCGACCCGAGAAACGTAAATAAATGCTGACCAGTTCCCGTGCGCGTTTACCGAGAATGGATCGCGAAGACGCATCAATTTATCAGCAGATTAAAAAGAGTCATTATAATAAATACTCTATTGAACTAGCTTGTCCGGCCCGTATTGGAGAATACTGGTCTTTTGCAGGTTTATGGACCTCGCCAGCGGCTCGATCCATAAACCTGCCAATCCTGTGATTGGGGACTTGCTTACGTGGCAGTCCACGCGGCTTTACACTCATTTTCATCCTCCACAAAAACACCCATGCAACGCACAACATCCGCGGAATAACCGGCACCATACTCGTCTAAATATAGCTTCAGGGGACGAGGGTTACTTGGGAATAAGGCCTTTATGAGGGATAACTCGCTTACTCTTCATTTTCTCTTGAAGGCATCCTTATCATAGAGGTGTCTGTATAGCACGGTTTTTAATCGCCGCTCGCTAAGTAAAATAGAACGTAATACAAATCATCGGGTAATCTTTGGGAGATATTTACTGACTCATTCGTAAAACTTAGGAGGTTAGCAGGTAATCTTCGTTAATCGTCGGTAGTCTTCGTGCATGTCATCTTTAACAGAATGTTAAGGTCCACGGTGATTTTCCGAAATTTTCAGAACAATTAACGAAAACTGCCCTCTGTTTAAACGGTAAGAATTTACCAATTTAACACCTCCGTTAGAACGGTTTCAGTTAAAAGTAGTAAAATTAAAACCTAAGTACATCCTGGGCCGGATTTAAGGGTTGGGGGTGGATTGGGTGGCTAGCCAGCCCCTCTTTGGAGGAACAAAAAAAAAAAAAATGGAAACAATAATATTATGGAAGAAATAAAGGCAAACACTCTAGACAGGTACCTCATCGTAATTTCTACTTTGTGGCATTGCTAACAGTTTTCAATTCGGTTCCAATTCCCAAAGTGTCACTGATTTGGGGGGAATGCCTCATTGATTCTGCAACTTCAAGACACCAGCCCCCCCTCCCCCCTTCCCCCTCTTGAAAATTCCTGTATCCGCCCCTGACATCGGTTACTGACGATGGACAAAAAAAACTAAAAGCAAAGATAAGTAACTAGTACCAACCTTGGTCAAGTTGCTACTAGTTTTAGTGCTGTCAAAAATAGTGCCATTTTCTTTTTCTTTAACCGATCATAGAAAGCGCAGTTATGCAATGGTTCAAAACAGGGAAAATAGTAGCATAGAAAGGTGCGAAAGGATTTTAAAGGTACCCTGAGTGACAGGTGATAACTTAATCTCAATCGCTAATTTCAGTTTTTCGTGTTTTTTTTTTTCCGTTTCGTTAATTGTTTCAAAAAGTCCTCTCAGGTGACAAACACTGGATCGATCACAAGGTATTAACATAAAGAGTACCACTGGTGTGGGATAAAAGTTTGCATGGAAACTAAATTCCACTGCAAAACAAAATTACTTTTCCTTGGTAAGCTTCGAATAAAACGAACACAATTATTAAAAACCTTACATCTTGTGTTTTCCCGACCTTTGCCGGTTTTTTCGCTTATGAGAATGTTAAGCTTCTTCGGACCTTTGTGGACGAGTTTCTACTTTTACAGCAGGACATTAGACAGTACAATACGCTTTGAGCCTAGTCTTCTAAGGAGTAATGTAACGTAACTGCTTTCCCTCCTCCAAGGCCCCACCCATGAGATCGAGAGGCGTTCCGATCCTGTGTTATGCAAAATCATTAACATTTTGCTTGTAATATGTGCAAGTTTAAAATCAAAAGTGCATAGCTAAGAACTAGTAACAAGGTTTTTAAACAAAATGATTTAATACCGCTGCAATGGGGTGTACCTCACACCCACGCAGGTGACTGGGAGAGGTTAGGAAATTAATGATTGAATTGCCGAGGAAGGCACAACATACTTTAGCACCGGAAATCCTAAACATGGCTTTAAATCACTTGATCCTACCTATCTTTTCTACACCCACTGTCTTTATTATCAAGTTAACATTCTTCTACACTCAATAAAGCAACTTGGAATTTTCTTTGTTTACCGAGTTAGCATTCTTTAACACTTTTAAAAATAGAGTATCACGGAATTTTTTGTTCCAGAGGTAAGCTTGAAAAGGTTCACTAATATCGTACGTCACACAAGGATTGTGACGACTTGTTTCGAGGAAGATGCTACTCAAGCAGTTTCGAAACTAGTCTAAACTTGGTTCCAGTGCAACCTCTCATGAGACACCGCTTTTAACAGCGTTTCAATAGACCGGTAAAGCCCTCTTTACAATATCGATAGCTATATTTATCTTTGAGGCTCGAGTGCTAGCAAGGTGTGTTTGTTGACCTTACTTGTGCGATATGTTTCCGTTTGTTCTTAACGGTGGATGCTAAACTATTCCAGCTGAGAATCGAGCATTTTTTCCACGAAAATAAATAAGAAAGAAAACGTTGGGAGCAAGTCGCGCGCGTTCTAAAAATCGCAACAATTAGTAACGCAATGCGGTCACGCTTACAGACTGAAGCCACCAAACTTGTTTACAAATACCTGGCGTATGATGAATCCTGTTTGTTTAACCCGTAAGCTCCCGATCAAACATTCTAAATTCTGAGGAATCAATTAAAAATTTAGGCAAGGAAAGTTTTGATATTTTGTTTTGCACCACCCTCCCCCTCCCTCCCCCTTCCCCCCCCCCCCCAAAAAAAATGACTACATTTGTCGGTCTAGAAAAGTCTTGGAAGATATTATCGATAATTTAAAGTTCAAAACGAAAACAAAATGTTCCATGATCTACGCCGATACCTGAACGATGAATCAGATCAGTAATGTTTATCCCACGCACGTTCGACCGGATGTGTAGCAAAAATAGAGCTACCGGATGCTAAACACGAGGGATGTTTATCTGTAGTTTTAATATTGAAAACGTAATGACTGAGAAGTTATATTTATCATTGCAAAAAAGCATGTGATAGCTAATCACCTTTTACTTCGAGAAAACTCAAGGAGGCGGACTCTATGGTACCTTTAGGCATTTCAAATCAAAATATCGCGTCGGGTTTGGGCATATGTTTCACGGGGTTCCAAAAATATCGCAACAAAAAGTCAGCTAGCGAACAATACAAGAGTGTCAGGAATAACAATACGCAAAGGAATGTTGGTGACTGGTGCGTGCGCATATCCTAGAAAATCGACAAGCTCAGCATGGCTGGGTAGTTTTCCAGCAGCTGACAGACGCGATGATGTTGCCTTAAACATGGATTTGATCGAAGGGAGAGTACGTTATCGGAAAGGCAAAAAGGTTAGGCGTACATTGGAGCTAAAGTTATGCGCGATTTAACGCTAACTAGGTTGTTTTGATTGCAGTGGAAGGTTCGATGGGCTGTCTTGAAAAGGGTCAATCCCGCAACAGGTAAGTTGCCCACAAACACTGCTAATTCTTGTGATTTGCGATTATTTCCTCGTGTATAGGAGTAATGGCCGCAACCTCCTGTCGCTAAATGGCAGTCCTTGTGTAGCTGGTGTCGCAGATTCCTTTCATCAAAAAGAAATGTCTTTTGTACTTCGACGTGCTTCACCATTGCACCGATGCATGCATGTGTATAAAATCCAAACAATGTTCCTCGCAAATACACCGCCGCGCTGTGCGCATAGTCTTCGATGCACCGTTAGAAATAATAGACTGTAGTAATAGCACAGTGGACTAACTAGGCTAACAATTAGAAACCGATTCAGAGCTACGTTGCTGATCGTAATTTTTCCCTTGGCTTTTATGAGCCAGTATTTTTTGTCTATAAATATTCCATGGGCTCCAGTTGTGTTAAAATGAAATGAAGTGCTATTCACGGCCAGAAAGAATCATTACTCTGAATAAATGCCGAATTAAGCCAACAAGACTCTTGGAAATGGTAATTGCAGACATAAACAGTCTCGTTGTAAGATTCAATCATGTTGTATTTTGCATTAGTTGGAATCTCGCGCTTCATCGATCGCGTGTCGGCTGTCGATTTCACTGCATTTGATGGGCTTCCACCCCGTTTACTCGCGGCTACATGGCTTTTTGAAAGCTGTAAGCTGCTCGTTAACACGTTGACTTTCTCTCTCTCGATTTTCGTGCGACATCTTGGTCTGTCCAAACATAATCTTTGAACTTTTTAAGCTTAAGGCGCCGCTATGCTTTTTCCGCTTCCTGACAATTCAGTAGCGAAAACGATTTTTAATTTGTATGGCCCGTTGGAAAATGACTAGGCAACATTTTTATCGGTTCATAATTCGAGCAGGGAACGATTTCGGTTTTTCGGTTTTTTGGCCGTATTTTAATACTACTAATTCAGTCATACGTTAATCTAAATGTCACTTGTCACTACCGTTTCAGCATAAAATCAATAGACTACTTTACTTTGCAGATCGAGAGACAATCATAATATTTATATGTGCTCGGTTTACGAAAGAGCCCTTGATTTCTTACGTCGTTCCATTAGAATATTGTTTCTAAATTTATTTTCTTGCGTGATAACATGAAAATTGCTGACTATCTACTCCACTAGCTAATTACTTAGGAGATCATTTATTTCCGTTGTTTAAAAACGTTGGATTTTTCTGTCAGAAAGAGATCGAGATATCTTTCAGGAAGAAATATCGCTTGAATTTTACATCGTAAAAATAGGAATATTACCACGCAATACTTTTTTTCATTTTTGTACCTCCTGTTTACATGTATTCAATGAAGAATTACTCTCTGTAGTTTTCGTTAAAAGGTTTTAAAATTGTGGCAAGCAAAGAACGTCACTACCTGTAAATGGAATTTCTGTGCTGAGGTTGATGCATGTATGTCAAATTGCTTTTGTTAATTTAAGAAATTAAATGTACCGCATTAGTCTAAGTTATCTCTGCTCTATGTTGCATCCATTAATTTTTGTGACCATGAAGATTATATGCCCCCTTAGCTTGACAGTTTTTATCCATCTGCGATATAGTTACATTTTATTGGTGGTATTAACATGACATTTTCAATTTTTTTGTTGTTGACAATTTGAATGAGAAAAGTTGTGACATCCAAAAATAGCTCATTGATTTACATTTTGAGGACTTTTGGAAAGTGAAAGTGTTCATAGATCATGAATTTCAATTGTGCTGTTAAACTTCTGTAGTATACCTTAACCAAACGGGTGCATAGTGCTGCGTTTTGTTGTGTCTTTTTGGCCAGCTGTATTTGGTGAAGTGGTAAAACAATAGTGTGAATACATTTATGTCTCACATATCGTACAACTCTGCTATGTTATTATACAATCAGTCTTCCAAAAATTTATGAAGGAGATCAAATGTGCGATCGTGTGAATAAATTGTTTGAACATTTGACATGTTGCAATAAAAAGGCCATTTGACGTCAGACATAAAGAGGGCTAAAAATTATGGTGAAGATCACACAATAGTTGCCACCTGTACTACTGGATATCTGTTGTAGTTTTGTCTTGACTGAACTGTGAATTTAAATGGAAATGACCACTGTGGTTTGTGTTTTCATTTAACTATTTCTCACAATTTAAAATGGAGCAGCTATAATAAAGATGGTCTGCTTTACTTCATGTTTGTAATTATTCCCAGATTTGAAGTAGTGTGTAAATAAAGGCATTACAGCTGGTAGTATTTGGTAGTATTTGTATTGGAGGGAAGGAAGGATGGTAACCTGCCCTGGACTAATACATGTGTAACCAAATAAGCATTCAATCCAGGGACTAACATTACTCCCACTAAGGAGGACAGTTTAAGACCCATGGCTTGGTAACCACCTAATCTTGAAGACAAACTCAGGGGTTTCATTGACATTTTCAGCAGGAGGACAACTGGACTTCTTTTATAAAAAAAAAAAAAAAAACTTCTCTCTAGATGGCCAAACCAGGTGGGAAAATTGTCTTCACAGCTGGTCAATTTGCCCGGTGCTTGGTCTTTAATGGAACCCCTACAAACTTGAAGCTTTTTATCCTTATCTTCTTCTTACAAACACTCAAAAACAAAAGGAACACTGGGCAACCAGTTATTTTAGTTCAGATGCTGTCTTGTGGCGTAATGTGATTGATGTCTTTTTTTCCACTTGTAGATGTCTTGAATCTTGTTATGTATCCTGATCGCCATGCTGATCAATCAAGTGCTGGAGTGCGTCACAAAGCCCTCCTTTCCCTCAAGGGGTTTAGTGGGTTACAGGTACTCAATAAGATGGACAAGCATTTCAATGTAATCGTTATCATAACAACAGAGGAAGTCATTCCACTTAGCTTTGAGACAATCGATCAGCGGGCTGAATGGCTAGCACTTCTACAGGGTTACTTTGGAAAAGGTGAGTCTAAATCTATGATGATAATGACTGGAAATCATAAAGCACAGATTCTATAAAAAAAATGATCAAAATTAATGTGCTTTACAAGGATACATGTAGTTCTAAAGAAAATAAATAACATGATAATATAGACAAAGTTTAAAAACATTACATGATGGTAGACATTCAGATAATAGAAACTACATTTAGAAATTTAAAGAGGTTTATTAATAGATATATATGATTTCTTAAAGATGAAGTTAAACACATACAATGTTTCAAGGTTGCTGATTTCACTGGTTAGCTGGGCTGTTCAAAAATGTAATGTAGCTGACATCAGAGTGTTCTAGCTATCTTCAAATATTGAATGAGTTTCCCAAATGGAGCTTCTAGTGTAATAATAATGTCAACAAAGCCACACTTTTTTTCACTAAGGGTCTTTTTCACTAAGGGTCTTCTCATATTAACAATTTATAGAGTGACATGTAAAAAATAATACACTTTTCTTTCCAAAGTGGGTGCCCTGCACACCCATCTGGCAAAAAAGCCCACTGGCAGACCTTCAGGCATGTGGCAACAAGAGGTTGATTTGTCGGTACTTAGGAAGATAAAATGATTCTATATCACAAACATGAGCTGTTTAGTTGTTGATAGTGACATGCCTAAGGGAGACACTTTTAATTTTAGTATGAAGAATATGAATACATTTGTGTAGAAGCAATTATGATAGGAAATTAATGTGCACTTTTTCAATTTGCAAGACTAAAAACTGATGTGAGCAGAAAGCAAAATCAATTAAGATGCAAGTGAAAATTTACAATATTTCCTGATGAAAGATGTTAAAACATGATTAGCACAATAAAATCTCAGATCATGATAGCAGGAACAATGCTGAACACAGCACAAGATTAGAGATCCATACATTTGATATGCAAGGTACAAAGATACTGAGAATGAGATCACAGAGGAAGTTGATTAGAAATGTTATACTTTAAAGATTGATAAATTTAAAGATTAAATAATCATGCTAAACAAGAAAAGCTGTTGCTAAATGTATGGTTTCCTGATACCTATAAGGAGCGGATGATTAATAATTTTCAGTCAAAATACATTAGCAATTAGTGCTGTGGAAACCGAGGCACTTCTTTGGTCTCTGAAAATATTCCTCTTTCAGTAAATTAAATGGAGCTAGAATTTTCTATGAAAAGGTACAGTTATTTGAAATGGGGGAAAGACGTATTTTGTACACTGTTTATAAACTAGCCAGTTTTTCCAAATTACCCAACAACATTAGACCATACATTCCTGTTTTCTGCAACAAAATCAACAAGCATAGCCCATTTGAAAATCACCAGTGCTTTCAAATAACAATATCACCTGACATTCTGGCAGGCATTCTGGTATGAAAGTCCAGCTATGACATTGTCAGTTCTCAAAATTAGCCCTCTAGTAGAAGTTGTTATGGTCCTCCCTTATTGAAGGATGGGAGCTGCACCAGGGCAGGCCAGCTACATGTACCGACTAATTAAACCTTATTGAAAGCACTGAGTTGTAGCAAGTACTCTGATAATAATAAAGAGAGGTTCTATTAAGACAATTATTGTCTTAATAGAACCTCTCTTTATTGGCTGTCACAATAGAGCAAATCAGGCAATTACTTAATTGGTTTTGGCTTTAAAAATGGTTTGAGGTTGGCTGTGTAGTCTAATTGGTAAGTAAAATTGTTTGGTTTTTGTGTTACGACACTCAATTGAAAACCGCTCTTATGTCAAGAGGGGATAAATAAATGAATAGATAACTTTATTTATTGAGGGAAACACTTTACAGTCATGAACTAAGAAACCTGTGGCCCTCACCTAAATTACAACTATAAACAATGGATAAAAAATATATAATGATATCTTGTGATAATGTATTTAATTGGATGTCCTTTGATACCACTAAATTCTCAGAACTTACACTGAAAGAAGTGCATGACAATGAGCTGGGAGAATTTATCTTGTGAACCTAGAACTGAATGCATTTTTTTATGTTCTCCTCCGCAGAAAAATCTTTTGAAGGTATTGTGCCACACAAGCAGAAGATCAAGGCAGGAGAAGCTGTTCTGCGTTTCTATAACACTTTCTTCTCGTTGACTAAGAAGGACAACTACCGTCTTATTGGTCACTGGAAATTTACAGCGTTACCTAAATATGGTGCTGTAGAAGGAGGATTTGCCTTTCAGGCAAGGCCAGACCCTCTATCAGGAGATAAACTGCTTACCTACTTCTTTGCTACTCGATCAGGGAGGGAAATACAGCAGTTATTTGACAGTGTCTGTAGAGCGGATGAGATGGTGCCTGGTCAAGAATGCCAATCAGGTATATAGCAGTATTGATGCTCTATTGAGTAGCCCAGTTGATGACTATGTTTGATTACTTTTTAATGTCATGGGTGACAAATAATATTATTACGCTCACAATTACACTCGCTAGTTTATTGTATCAAAATATTTTGTGCCAAATATTGCCATAGCAATTTTGTTATTTCACATGAGAAATATAAATTAACACTAAAATTATAATAATGCTGAAATTTCACTGAAATTAAGGAGTAATAGCCCTTTTCATGGTTACCTTTGCTCATTCGCATTATGATAAAATCTAGCAGGTCTGTGAGGCAATTTCAGGCTATTTTGTAATTTTAGCCTGAAATTGCCTCACATCCATGTTGGATTACATTGTAATGCAAATGCGAAAAATTAACTGTGAAAAGGGCTATTTATTAGCCATGATATTTATTTGGTCAGATAACTGCTACTTGAAACAAAGCATCAGCTTTCCATGAAAAGATGTCTAGAGGCTGCATGTTCATTCCGAAATTATTTGGGATAAATTGTGAACGACAGTATGAATCGAAAACTCTTGATTAAAAGTTTCCGGCAGCCGAACAGCATTTTTGAAATAATATACCATTTCTGGCAGTCAGAAGATGTTCCACTTATGGCTTTGCATTTATTGTGTTAACAATATGGTTATTGAGAATTAACCAATAACATGCTAACCGATGTGAGGCATACTGGTCTCATGGTTAGTACACTCGTCTCCGTATCAAGCAGTCCGGTTTCAAGCCCTGGCTGGGGACATTGTGTTGTGTTCTTGGGCGAGACACTTTACTCTCACAGTGCCTCTCTCTGCCCATGTCTATAAATGAGTACTGGCAAACTTAATGCTGGGAGTAACCCTGCAATGGACTAGCATCCCATCCAGGGGTGAGTAGAAATACTCCTAGTGGATCAACTCTGGCTTGATGGACCACTTGGCTCGTATGCAGACTTAAACTTTACCTATGCTAACCGATGCGTTATTCAGGTTATTATAAGTTGCGCTTTTCAAGCTAAGCTGAGTGCTATTCAGGCTAACCGGAAACAGATTATTAGACTTTGCTTAAAAAAACTCCATGTCTAGTTAGCACTGAATAGCACTTTGGTTAGCCTGAAAAACAACAATGTTAGTCTGAATGGCAAACCAGTAAGTCTTTTTACGGTTACTCATCAATTATTTAAATGGTAAAAGGATAATTTTCTGACTGCCGGACACAGTGTATTCTAAAAACGTTTTCCGGCTACCATGAAACTTTTAGCGAGGAGCTTTCAATTCATACGGTTGTGTACAATTTATCCCAAAGAATTTCCATTGTACATGCAGACTTGAAATGGAAGGGTAATTGTTTCCTTACCAGGAAATTTCTGTAAAGAAAGCAACACCGTCTGAATTGTGGAGAATTCGGCACTTTTCCTATTTCCTTCCAGCCATGTTTCATATTTTCAGGCCAACGCGTGGTTACTCAGTTCGTTTCCATGCGAAGTTCAAAGACCTTTTCCCGGCGGTTGCCTCAGTTTCAAAATGAGGCTTATTGCAACTATGCCTCAGCATAAAGCTTCTCTCTGCTTCTTCTTGCAGACACCAGCCAGCCCGGAACAAGTGAAGAAGATAATAAACCGCAGCCTGGCTTTCTCCGGCGTGCTTGGCTTCGAATGAGCGGAAAACGGTCACGCAAAGGAAAAGCCCCGAGACCTCGGAGTCGAAGCATGCCATCTACTAGCAAAAAGAAGGCTGAAAACACTGAGCTGAGTTCTAGATCTCCCACAGAGCAAGGAATTCCTTCTGTTCGAAGGAATGAATCGGTGCCTGCAAATATAGGAGCCAGTCGTAACCGCGCTGACAGTTTAAATGAAGTGTTTTTGGGTGAAAAAAAGCCTTCTGCCTGCTCACCAAGAAGCCCACCGCCCGGGTACCAGAATATAGCGGGGGTCACACCCGAGGGATACGAGGTAATGAACCCGGGGGATGATTATCCCCTCAATGGGAGGAAAAGCAGTGGTACGAACTCGTTTACAAGGAAAGAATCAGCGGGACAAAGAAAGAGTGATGCAGCACACGAACAGCCTGATGGAACACAGGCCAGAGAGTTAGAAGGGTATGTGGTGGTCGAAGGGCGGGACGAAGAGCTCCTGGAAAAAATAAGAACGAACTCATACGCTAAAGACAACAGAACATCGCAAGGGTCCGAGAGTGGGCGAATTAAGTCATCTGCTTCAGAGAAACGACAAAGCGATCGAACGGAGGAAAACTGTGCCATTCGAGAAGACGAGGAACACGAAGCGGAAGGGAGAAAAATGTCCGAAAATGAAAAACCGCGTTTGTCAAATGGAGAAGTCCAGTGTCGCATTGTTGTCACTACAACTGAGGAAATCGACGAAGAAAGAACTAAACATGACAAGGACGTGTTGATAAATGGCGACGATGTTTTTGATACAGTTGCAAAAGGAAATCAACGTAGCCGAAGTAACACAAACGAAAAGGCTGCGAGAAACGCCGACTATGTCAACGGAGATATAACGCAAAGCAAGGATAATACCGAAGCGGACGAAAAACAAGCTAATGGTAAGTCCAACAGTGTCTCTACCCGGCGAGGCATGAAAATTCCGCCAAACCTTTCTCTCCCACCAACCACAACTATTGGTAGCGCCGAGCATCTTTATGTGAATTCCCCCAAAATCGTTGATTACGTCAACGTTAAGGGTGGCAGAGCAGGGCCTGGGTCGGCGAGATCTCGCGTCCTAAGCGGCGCGTCGAAGGCTCACTCAGGCGGAAAATCAAAACTAAACCCGTACGCAATGTATGATGGGAACGATGATTCGATTTACCACAGTGTGGAGTCTCTAATGCCGTCACATCCGGGATATCAAAATGTCTTTGCTGATGACCCGTCGCGAAGCCACAGCTTCGAGAATATCGCCGGCCATTCGTACGCCAATGTGGCAGGCGGACACCCTTCGTATCAGAATATCGGGCACATGGATAGGTCGTACGTGAATGTAATGTCGAGGCCACACCAGGGGAATTTAAATTATATAAGACTCGAGGGCGTGGATTCGCCGCACGCGCCAAGCCCGCTAGTAAATACCTCGCCGAAATCGGCGAAGCCTTCAAGCGACTACACTTGGATCGACGAGAGGAAAACGAAACTTTTGAAAGACACGGCTAAAATGCACTCTGAACGAAGGCAGGAGAATCTGCCGCGCGTTATGAAGAAGTAATTTTGTAAATAGTTTAGACTACGAACAATTTCTACACGAACTTGCGTATAACCTGAAAGATTCGCGCGCGAGAAACGAGCAGTAAAAATGCCGCGTGAAAATTGGTGCTGGCGCAACTCGCACCAACCTTCCGCAGTTATTTTTCGGCTTACTTCTCTTCTCGTAGTAAAATAGTTGTTAATTCCGGTTTTATTATTGAGTATGACTTTGTACTTATTTTTACACGGCAGGTTCTGTAGTTGTTAATTACGTCATCTTCGTTTTAGGGAAGTGTCCTCTTTTTGGAAAAACAGTAAAGGAGTGCATGATTAATATCAGGAGCCATAATGGCTCCTGTTAATATTTAAAAAAGTATAAGAGCTTATTTTTGGTAACGAGAAAAAGATTCAGAAAATACTTAGAGGTCTACTGTAGTGGAGAAATAAATAATAGCTTTGTCAGACTACGAATTATCGTTTTTTACTCGATATCAACACGATGTCAAACAGACAGCCGTGGGAAATTATCTTGATGTACAATCAAGTTCTCAGAACCTACATTAATGAAATACATTACGGTCAGTAATGAGAATTAAGATTGCGAACCGTGGAGTCACAGGTTAATTTAATTCTCACATTCTAGTTTGCTTAACTTTGTTTTTCCAAGAGATGAACAGATTTTGTATCAGAATTTATCAGAGTATGGGATGTACGAGATGGGATGGGCGAAGGGTGTCACGAATTGCCTTTAATCTGTAATCATTCGCGCTTACCAGTACTCGTTTTAAAAGATAATTAGATCCGTTTTAATTGCTACCTTGGGAAACTTCTGTTGCACTGAATATTCAGGATTAATTTTTTTAGGACGCATGAACTAGACAAATTATTGTGCTTCTTTACATATTGCGAGCTTGTGGTTTTTATCGTCAGCAGTTGACACGCCTACAGGTCGACTATCAAATTTGATAAAAACCAAGAGTATAGTTTGAATTTTTTGAGAAAAACCCAGTTGCTGATCTTTCTAACATGAAATATTGATGACATTCATTTTGTTTAGCGCTTTCGGCAAGGATGCCAAAACCCCGCGCGCGTTCACAGAGCTGAGCGTAGAAGGCCCCTGTGTAGGCAGTCAGATTGCGAGTTTGCAAACCATCAAACTTTGGTTCAAGCCAACTTCTTACAGTTAGACGTGTGTGCATCTAGGCTATGCATGCAAGGCTTTTGTATAAACTCAAGTTGAGGTAGACGTTTTTTGTAAAAAAAGAGAAAGTTTAATCAATTAAAGGGTGTCTGCAATTTTACCAGTATAAATTGTGTATCCTTGCAATTGTAGTTCGTTGTTATACCTCAGTGCAAATCCAGACCTCAGAAATCACTAGGAAAACAATACAACAAATACCGCTGCAACTGTATTCGTCGAAAATGTCCACTCTTAGCGCCAATCGTGACTGGTGAGATCACGTTATTTGGACTGTCACGCAACACTTCCAGGTGCACCCGTCCATGAGCAAAGAAATATTCCCGCTATACCCACCCATCCCAACTAGGTTCCACCTCCCAACACCAGCCGAACACGAGCCCTTTTCGTATTTTCAGAAACGTTACCTCCAAACACTGAACTCAAAATGGAAGTAGAGCCAGATAACAACGTTAATCAGAGTGGCTTTCTTACAACATATCCTTCTATTCATTGGCTTTCTTGAATTCTATATAGTCGTTTCTTTTCAGATCCTAATCCAGGCATTTATTCAGTACTGCTTAGTAGCCCCAACCAACCCCCCTCTTATGCTCTGGCTTAGGGGAATAAAACAAAAGAAATTGATTTTTCATCCCTCATCCTTGATACGATTTATTTTATTTTATTCCCCCAAGCCTCAGAGACAAGTTTGAATTTTAATATACTGAAGTTGGCTTGTTTCAAGCCCATCCAAAATCCCCCATAAACCTGTAGAAGTCGAGAACTAATAACCAGGAACTTATGGTATGTGCAGGAAACCTGGTTTAGGTGCATTTGTATAGCCACACAGAAATCAAAGAAACAAATTAATGCTTCAGGCCTGGGAGACACTATATAATCGAGAAAAGATCTTTTTCTGCATACAATTTATTAATAAGAAGATATGGTACATCACAGCTACAACCTAACACAACAGTGAGACTTACTGTAAAAATTCTCACTTTTGGTTCCACAATTAAGGGGTAGAGACTAAGACAAAAACTAATTGAGATTCCCTAAAACAGAATCCAGGAAGGGGGGGGGGGGGGGGGGGGAGATCCAATCGAGGAGAGCAGTGGGTCGGCCAGTCCATGTCAACCCAAAAGAAGTATAAGTGACACTGGCCGGGTCCCCTTTACTCCCCCCTCCCCTTAGACTAGGCAGACCAAGAAACTCCTGAACATTTTAATGAACATGCATAGTAACAAATACAACTGAAAACAGTTTCACAGTTTGAGATTGAACATTGCATATGATTCATTTTAAACTACTGTACCCTACAAATCTTGGTGCAGCTTTAAAAAATGTTCTACGGTATCTTGCATGAAGAAATAGTGGCTACATACATTCAGTGTTGTGTGCTACAAGAAAATACCATTTCTTTTTTCTAATTCAGTACCATGGCAAAGCAAGCATATTTGTCTCTACTATACAATGTTATGCAAAATTAATGTTTAAATTTACACAAATACATGCTCAAAATAGTGTGTGACATGGGTCTCTTTTTCTTACTGACCAAGTACTGCATTTTGGGCTAGAAAATGGCCATATGAATAACGAAGCATTTGTTCTGTCAAAAGTTGTTGAACATGGCATTTATGTTTTTTGTCATTAAAATAGTTGAAAAAATAAAGCTACTTCAAAAACATGCCCAGCTATAATGTATTTCTTCAACACCCACTGGATAACCACCTCTAAGCACTGCTGCACAAAAAAGGAAAGTTACTAAACTGTCCCACCCCCTAACCCCCTGACAGTATATTTTAAGCCCCACCCTGAGAATTGGACAGCCTCTGACAATGAACACTAATTTATGGAGTCCTTCCATTCTCAGACAAAAATGATCACCTGTCAAGTAGATTGTCAATATGTCTCCTACTTTTCTTTACCTATCAACCATAATAATTAACAAGAAGCCCTAACATTAAGCAGCTGCTCCCTTAACCTGTCACATTGTCCTCCTCTGTACGTCACACAATCCGTCCTTGTCACACAATGCCGGGCCATGTTTGAAAATTAAAGAAAGATATGGTTGGAAATTCATCTTTATCATGAATGGAACTTCATTTTCTCTGCTTCAATTTCCTTAGCTCTCTTCAAGATTGCCTCGTTTTTCTGTTTTATTCGTTGAATCCGCTCATCAAGTTCTCTTTCCTTGACAAGACTTGTTGATTCTTCTGCCGTCGATTTCTTTTCAGCATATTGCTTCACTCTTGGAATGACTGCTTCTTTTTGTGGTTTAACTCGTTGAATGTGTGTACTAAGTTCTCGGTCCTTGACAGGTTTTTTTGACTCAGTTACTGTTGATACATTTTTAATATCTACTTCAGTTTGGTCC